>NC_056730.1:610883540-611183540 GCF_019279795.1 Protopterus annectens | reverse complement strand
TCCACAACCGTAATCCTTTTGGTACTAACCCTAATTCTATGTTTTTACGAAGATATCCGTTTTCCATCTGTGTTCTTTTGAGTTTAAATAATTTTACTTCAAAAGAACGTAACCATTCTTTCATATTTCCCTCTATGACTTGTTTACTCCTGCTCACCGGTGTATGTTTTGAAGTAAACGAATATTGATTTAATTTCCAGGAATCGACACAAACTGGTTTTGATTGTTCCTTTGGCGGCATTATTTGACTATGCTGCCTGTTACTGTGGATGACCACACTGCTTGATGTAGAATTTACCGATGCAGGTGTAGGTTGAGTAAGCGGCAAACCTAAACTGTCCATAGGATCCATATGGGTCTGGGCATTGTTCATTAGTTGCTGAATTAACGCCGTATGCATTTTTAACTGCTCATTCATTTGTTTGAGTAACATTCCTACCTCGACTGCGTCGCCTTCTTCCTCCATGATGCCAAACACTAAAAACTAATAACCAGTCTCAACAATGAAATTGAAAATAGAGTGTAGAAGGGTCACCAGCCAAGGATTGATGTACACTCAAACTGTGCTGCCGAATCACCAACAAACGAATAATCCAAGGTCCATAAACGTATACCAAAAACGATTTATATGAATCATGATAACTTTCAATGACAAGAAAATTGACATGTTGATGGCAGAATTGGATACATTAAACAACTACATCAGTCAGGATCTCCTATTCGATAATTATTATACCAACTATGTCAATATAATCAAAGAAGTAGAGCACAGTTGCAATGTAATTTATGATAAGAAACAGAATAAGATCAACCGGGATAAAAAGGTATATTCTTCGGGTATGGTTTACCCTAAATCAAAACCGGCATTACGAGGTAATAACAGTGAAGGTAGACCAGAAGGTGGTAGCACTCGTATGGATGAGCTTGATGACATCACTTCCCCTCTTCCATCGGAAACTGAAGGTTATCGGCATTATGGCAGCCCTGGAGAACGTGAAGGACTCAGAAGATCTAAACGATTAAGGGATCAATATCAGCATGAGTTTGACGATGAATATGATTTCACAGGGGCCAAACCGAAAAGGGACTATGAAAGAAATAAAAGAGTCAATTTTCAACAGCAACAAAAAAACGCATGGGGGACGCGCAAGTAGCCGCTGGCGTCCGCCATACGGAGGTTTTTGGTAAGAAATACATTTCAAACTTACCATGCAATACAAAGACTATAAATATAAATGACTATAAATTGTTCAATAACATGCACAGGGACAATACATTGTTCATGTCAGAGAATAATATACAACAGACAGATATACAGGTCACGGTAAATAGCGGAACTCCCTTTTTTACATCAGAAGTTTCGCAAACAGATATCAAAAGTGGAAACAGTATAACATGTTTGAATTATCGTAGTAATAATATTTTGCAAGGTGACCTTGTATGCGAAATAACATCAGGTACTGACCTAGGACTATGCATGTTTAATGACTCTACTATTATACAAAACATTCGTTCGGACAGAGGTGACAATTATGATAGCAATGTTGTTAATACAGGGAATGCTTGTCTAGAGACAGTTTTGGCTAATGATGAAAATGATCAACAGCGAACAGACTTTGATTTGTCTGATAATTTTATCAGCACAACTGGGGGTGTTGATAAAGGACAATGCATGGGTAATGACTCTATATTAATACAAAATTTTGGTTCAGACATTTCTGAGAACCGCTGGGATGAGGATGTTAATATAGACAATGTACATTTGGAGTCAGTTTTGTTATATAATAATGAATATGATGAACAACAAAAAGACATTGGTGTGTCTGATAATGTTATAGAACATGTTTCTTTTAATTTAGGTACAGAGAATAGTGATGCATTATGTAATTTATCTATACATGCATATGACGGAATGTTTGATAATAATGAGGTTAACAGTAATAATGCAATTTATAGGTATAACAGTGCAGGAAATATGTGTAATAATGATGGCAATATAAAGGAGATTGATAAGCAAGTATCATCAAATGAATGCGGGTTGTTTGTTAGACCTAAAATAGTTACTAATACTAAAGGCGATTTTAAATTATATAATTATACAAATCAAAATTTTAACAATGAATGTGTCAATCTTTTTTCTAAAGGTTTTAGTTTCGTCCCTTGTAAGATGGGCAATGTGGTCAATACAATATTGGATTTAAAATTATTTACTCGGAAATTGAATCTAAAGGTTTTGTACCAGAGTAGTAATTGGGATAGTGGACAGTTAGGTGTAAACAAATTATCAAAACCCAGTTTTTATAATCCACCCATGAATGATAAAGTGGCATTTTTTGAAAAAGTAACTGAAAATGATTTTAGGGATGTTTTTAACCAATATACCATTAACAATAGAAACAGGAAACATAATAGGATCAGGAATCTAACTACTCAAGAAGAAGCCAATTTAAAAACCATAATTTCAACTCCAGGTATCAGAATTATGAAACCCGATAAGGGCAGTGGCATAGTTATAGTCAATTATGAGGATTATGTGTCTTATATGAATGTCTTGCTAGAAGGGGACACATATGAACAACTCAGTAAAAATGAGATAATTATAGCATACAAAAGAATTGACAATGCATTATTTGACATGCTATTCCAAGGGGAAATAGATGAAGAAGAGTGGCAATTTTTGAAAAATGACTTCCCTGTGATTAGCGGTATTTTTGGAATTCCCAAAATACATAAAGGTCTGAATAATTTACAATTCAGACCTATAGTTGATGGTAAAAGAAGTAAGACACATTTCATTAGTCAATTTTTAGATTTTCATTTAAAACCAGGTATTGAGTATTTCCCTCACATTCTCAAGGATTCTTGGGACCTTTTGAACAAAATCAAGGTTATACAGTTTGAAGAGGGGGACATTTTTGTTACATTAGATGTTTGTAACCTTTTTACGGTTATACCACATGATAAAGGGTTAGAATGGTTAGAGGAGCAATTGTATCACACAAATTTATACGATCAGAACAAGGTCAATGTTATAGTTAAACTCATGGAAATGGTTCTCAAAAATAATTTTATATTTTTTGAAGGAGTTCACTATAAACAAATTAGTGGAGTGGCTATGGGTGCAGCGTGTGCACCCAGTTTTGCTAACTTTGTATTGACTTTTTGGGAATTGAATTATTTATTTAATTCGGATTTATTCATTAATAATGTCAAATTTTATGGTCGTTTTTTAGATGACTTAATTATCATATGGAAAGGAGAACAATCAGCACTCAATACTTTTTTAAATTATATTAATGGTAGTGTAGATTTTTTAAGCTTCACATATGAAACCAGTTCTTATAATATTAGTTATTTAGATATACAGTTAAATTATGATAAAATTAAACACAAGCTTGTATCTAAAATATATAGGAAGTCCACCTTCTCAAATTCGTATTTACATTATGACAGTTGGCACCCTCATCACCAGAAAAGGCCGTGGTTAAAGGCCAGATGGTGAGGGCAGCTAATTGTTAGTGAGGAGGTGGGCTTCGAACAAGAAATAGAATACATTATTTCATTGTTTTCAAATAGGGGTTATCCTAATGAATTTTGTAGAAACATTGCAAAGGAAGTGATTGGTAAGAGACATATTGGATTTTATAAAGCTTTATTGAATAATACAGGTGAAATATCTAATATTAATAAGTGTAAGGATCAACAATTTGATTTGAAAAAATATATAAGTAATAATATTCCATTGTATATTACAACATTTAATAACACATCAAGCAGTGTAAAGAATATAGTTAATAAAAATTGGAATCTGATAAAAGCTGACAAGACTATGGGTGAAATATTCAAAGGACAAGTGACCTTTGTATACAGGAAAGATACATCTTTTCAGGATTTGTTTGAAAGTTTAAATGTCAACGTTAAAAATTATTCATATAAACCTTCAGGCAATTTCAAATGTGGCAGGTGTTCAACTTGTAGGTACCTGTTAAACACTGGAACAAACGTGATAGTAAATAGACACAACATTAAGATCAATCACAACATCAATTGTTTTTCTACTAATGTTGTGTACATTGCAACATGTCAACAATGCGAAGGTTTTTATGTAGGCAAAACTAGCAGGCATTTGAGAGATCGTATTAGAGAGCATTTACTAGATATCAAAAATCAAAAATTAACAAATGCATTAGCTAGACATGTTAATCAATATGCAGAACATAGTTTTAAGTTTTTTGGTGTGTCACACCAACCTTTTGACCCTCAAGGAAAGATAACAAAATATAATTTAGAGGTCCTAGAATTGCGGATGCAAATAATGTTAAATGCTCATCAACACCCTGGTCTCAATGAATTTATTAGTATTAAGCCCATTCTCAGGATGAAAAATATCAAAGGGTGTTGATGTTTTATACAATATATATTATTATTATTTATATATATATGCTGTGTATATATATATATACATATTTATATTTTTTATTATTATTAATTTTGACATATTTAAAATAAGTATTGTCTTTTAACAATATTTTATTATTATTGTATATGGTTATTTATTTATTTATTTATCCATGTATTAATATAAGTATGTATTGTTAATAATTTATATATGTACAGAAGTCAAATCAAGTCTAAGCAGTTTTATAATAAGTTTTAAACCAGTTTTTAATATTCATAATATTTATAATATTTATAAATTTCACATATACATATATTTTTTGTAAAGTCTCACACGTATTATATTTAAAAATTAATTACAGGCCTTTTGGGTGTGTATTGGGTTTTTAGTGTTCAACAACAACCTGAAAAAATCACCAAGTTCACATATTTTTGATATTTCTGATTTCATTATGCATATATATATATATTTTTTTAGAATATATACATATACATATATATTCTCAGTACATGTATTTATAATGCATTTGTCATATTCATTATATATATATATATTTTATATATTTTTTTTATATGTATCAATATATATCATTTGTAAATTTAATATTCAAGTAAGGCAAACATTTATAAGTATAGGGTATATGGGCATTGTATCGGATTATGTGCTGCCTCAAATTTGTATTTTAAAAATTTGTTTTTAAGGTTTTTTAAGTTCATTTAGAGTATGCTTAACAAATTGATGGAATAATAGGCATCAATTAGGGTTGGGCGTTTAGGTATATAATGAAGTTTTGCAGTTCAGTAAGTTGTTCTGAAGAAGTTCATTTCATGAACGAAACCTAGGTCGACGTTGTGTATTGTGATTTCAATAAATCGTTTTTGGTATACGTTTATGGACCTTGGATTATTCGTTTGTTGGTGATTCGGCAGCACAGTTTGAGTGTACATCAATCCTTGGCTGGTGACCCTTCTACACTCTATTTTCAATTTCAGCCTCAAGGAATACTGACTCATCTGTAGAGGGTTTTGGGGCTGACCAACCTCCCCTCTGACGGAGGATTTCCATGATGTCTACAAAGGAGACATCCTCGGGAGGTTACCTGGGGGAACCCTTACCTTCATCCAAGTCAGTATCTTCTGTGAGGGACTCTGGGAAGTCCATGTGCCTCCTCTTACACAAGTGCTTATGGGGAGTCTCCTCACTGGGATTCTCTGAAGAGGGCGTGTAAGTCACGGGGGGGTTCCACGTCAGGATCCACCTGGGGGTCCTCTAGCATGGGCTGTCCCTGGAACAAGCTGATGGGAGTCATGACCAAATCCATGGCAGCCTGGACAGAGTCCAAGGAAATGGGCTGGGGTAAAAATCCTTGGGAGAGAACACTCTTCACCATATTGAAGGCCGAAGGAGAGCGCACCTCCTTAGCAACCAACAAGGAAGAAGCTCTCCCCGGCTCCATCGAGAGAATCGGGGCCGAGGCCAAGGTAAAAATCCTTGGGAGAGAACACTCTTCACCATATTGAAGGCTGAAGGAGAGCGCACCTACTTAGCAACCAACAAGGCAGAAGCTCTCCCCGGCTCCATCGAGAGAATCGGGGCTGAGGCCAAGGTAGCCAGGATAAAGTTGGAGCCGAAGACACCTCTGTTCCCTCAGATCTGGCTCCCCATTCTTGGCCGCGAGAGTTGCTCAGATCAAACAAGTCTGATCCGAGGAACTCAAGGTAATCACTGGTGTCGAGGTTGGAAGGACCATCGGTGCTGAACCCCCAGCTCTGAGGATCCTCGGATCCATAAACCCCAAAACCACAAGTCGGATCGAGGAAGTAGAGATGGGATGGAAAAAGGGCATAGAGGTCCCCTCTCCAGCTGGAGAGGGGCCTGGCAAGACTCCCATTTGGATTTGGAACCAAATGAACCTCCGCATCATCCTGTCCATGTCAAGCTCTGACAGACTCCGAGTCAACCTCAAGGAGGTGACCGACTCAGATCTGGCTGGTCTGTGAGATGACCTCAAAGAAGGCCTCTGGTCTGAGGGGTCTGTCAGCTCTGGGGAGAACCTCAGAGAGTGGTGCTGAGGAGAGGTTGTCCTGACAACTTTAGTAGGTGGACTGGGAAATGGCTTCTGCTCCGTAGACCATTTGCGGTGCCTTTCCATTCTTTTCTCTTTGTCTCTCTTGTCCTTATCTATATCATTTGGTTTTGTCACCATTTCAGAAGGCTTAGGGGGAGGTTGAGTCCCAGCCTCAGGGGGGGTTGGTCAACTACTGGAGCTGATGTCGAGGTCGTCGAATCCAATGTAAAAAATGGTAGCAGGCCCTTAGCTACCATTTTTGCCTTCCTTTCTTTCAACGCCCTAGGGTTGAACCCTGCACACACACTACATGGCAAAGAAAGGTGGGGAACACCCAGGCAAATAACACACAGAGTGTGGCCATCAGCCGGTTAAAGCTTGTGGCCACACTCTGTGCATTTTTTAAATGTTGGTTTTGGCTGCTCAGCCATCATTTTTTTTACAAAAAACTGATGAATGACGAAGGGGAGGAAGGGGTTGACCCAAAAACAACTACACTCACACACTAAATATATATACCCAAAAGTACCACTTACTACATCCAGCTTGGAGCTATAGAGACCACGATGCGTACGCATGAAGCAGCAAATGAGATCTGAGGGAAGGTAGGAGATGTGAGGGATAATGGGTAAGGGGAGGAGCTTGGAGCAGATGCTTGAAAAAATGTTGCCGGCTCAGATCCGATATGGATCTGAATACCCACAGGTTGCAGATAAATGAAGTTAACTACTTCAGATCACACAGTTCATAATAGGCAAAATGTTAAAAGCATGTCTCACAACCATGGTGTGCACTAGTTTTAAATAGTAAATAGTATATGAAAACAATAGCAATATTCATCAAAAATTTTCAAGGGTGTTAAGTTTGCAGGCAGAGTATAATCAGAATTCAAAGCAACTGACATTACTCTTTAAAATTTCTAGCCATGTCCATTACATGAATTCATGTTTTCATATGCTTGCTCTACATTAGCTGGACTGTATCACTTTAGAAGGAGAAAACATTTAGCATTTCCAGTTCTTTCCTGCATTCATCTTTCCTCTTTTCATCTTTCATGGTGTTAGATATGGGAAGTTCCATATGCCAGACAAAACACATGCATAACTATGAACAATTCTTAACAAACAACATAGCTAAAGGATATGTGAATATGGCAGTGAGTTTATGAAATTTCATGGCAAATGCATTGCACACTAGTCCTCCTCCTCCTCTGAGGTAATTTTAGGCTTTTGACCTTTATTTTAAAACAGGAACGATGTACTGAGGGTATTCATCATTCTATACAGGCACATATTGATTTTAGTTGCATGTCTATTCATTTCCTCAGGCACTCAGATTTTAACAAACTACACAGAAATCTCAACCAAATGTTTTATTAATATTTTATATATTTATTTTAAATAAATCATACACTTTCATAGTGACTTTCCATTTGTCAAAAAGAGTATACGATATTGACAGAATTTTAATACAGTAAGCTTCTATATGTAAATTAAGAATTTTACATTTACATTCATAGGCATTATAAAATATCTGGCTTCTAACATTCTGTGCTAACGTCAACGCTACTCTGTCTCCATGGAAGACATTGTCATTTAAGCTAAATATGTGAAATCTGGACATATTTTATCACTAGAATTACAAAAGCATAACTAAAAAGTATTACTAACAAGAAACTGTTGAGAAATTAACAGACCATTTCAGCTCTTTAAAAACTTTGTCAGAAAATAATGTGTAAAATATGCATCTAATCCTAAGATATATAACAGGGAATTATATTTTAATGCACCATTTGCTGTGTGGATATTAAACATTTGTTAGATTTCTAAGGCAAAGCAATAGGATAATGCCTCTCTTTCTTGCCCAGAAATTGCATCACACTTCTCTACTTTATGCATTCTACCATGTCCTGAAAGAGTACTCATTACAAGAAAACAGAAATAAATGTTTCCCATCAAATCATTGGTTATAAAGAAATAAGTACCTGAAGAAAATATTGCGGCATTTAGTGACAGCAAAATTCGACATTCTTTTTCTTTCCTAACTTTATAAATCATCTATAGGCAGAATGCTATAATGCTAGTTATTGTTTTTAATTTGTCTTTTTTTAGCAAGTCCATTGCCAGTGGCAACTCCCATTAGCTTTAGTAAAATGATGGCCCTTATTTACTCCTCCCATTCTGGCTGCTTTATTTCCAAAGGCTCTGTGTTCACCAAAAATGGGTAGTACCCTATATACATTGTGAGAAAGTCATTTCTTAATCCATTCTACTTCCATATTTGAAAGATTTGCAACTTTTTCTGATCCATGATGGACCAAGATATCAGGACTTTATTACTAGCAGTCACTACACGGACTGGAGAACAGACCTGAATTTGAGGGGTGAACAATTACTGTATTTTTCATCCTATACTCCATTACACCAAATGCATTAAAGCTAAGTACAAAACCCTTTTTCTGTCACCAAACCTTTTGTGTACCATCATCACATCACTGAAGCAAGCACTTTTTACACACTACTAAGAGACTTATAAGTTGACTGTATTTATTAAGCACTTAATTCACTGCATATATAATCAGCTGATTGTTGCTTGCATGACATAAAATGTTTTTAACTAAGGAACTAGTTTTAATAAGTTATCCTAAGTCCTCATATTGAATTAAATTCACACAGGTATATATGGTGACAGAGGAAAGAAAATATTTAATCTGAATGGTCTGTATTTTCATATGGAGGTTATACTCTTAATAGATTTAGAAAAAAATAGCCAGTGTGCCACTGGTAAACTGTCATTGTCCCCTACTTTTGATACTGGTGAGTGAAGATCTTTTTCTGACATTATCAACTGACACATTTGCAACAGCAAAACAGTGCTCCCAAGGGAGACTTAAACCTCGACACGGCTATTAATAGGACGTGCTGGAGGGATAGATTCATCACCCAAAGACTCCCTATGCTGTGGAACAAAATCCCGGTATATGTGAGGCAGAGCACCTCGCTGGCCTTGTTCAAGAGAAATCTTGACCAATGGATGGGAGATCGCAGATATACTCCAGGGATTACCTCAGTGTCACTGCTAGACAGAGGCACAGCAAAATAATGGGTATAGTTCCCCATACAAAAGGGGTGGCTTAAGCCACAAAACTATGGGCTAGGCTTATAAATGCCCTCGGGCAGATAGCCTAGTATGAACCTATGAACCTATGAACCTATGAAACATAATGTAATGCCTGTGGATAGCTAGGATAATCTGTTGCATTATCTCTGCTTTAAAATGGGTGGTGAGATTTGTGCTTTCACTTTGGAACCATTAGAAGAGGGATGTTCTTATAATGTTTCCCTATTAGAAGACTGAAGATGCATTCTTTCAAATGCGTCTTGGTCAAACTCAAAAGCCTGAAACGGCAAAATATCAAAGCGGCTTTTAAGCAAATTCTTTCCCTGGGAAAGAATTTGCTTGGCCGCTTCATTACTTTGCCGTTTTTGGCACGGTAGTGCGGTCTCGGAGCTGGTATATTTAAGTAGGGGGTGGGGGGGGCAAAGCCCCCTACTTAATGTAATGTTTAAAGTGTTTTATTTATTTATTTATTTACTTTTTTTTGTTGGAACAGTGATTTTTTTTCCCTAGGAAAAAAAATCGCTGTTCTGACAGTTCGACATTGTAAGCTTTCACTTACATGGGGTCGATTAATCACAGTTTGCTTTTTTAAGTGTTCAGTGATCTAATATAGACCCCTTATAATAGTTATTACTTATCTCTTGGACAGAGATGTCCGAAGTTTCAAATTCTTTTGCAAAGAGAGTCCTAAATACCTTTAAGTTGGCTACTCTTCGATACCCTCTCACATTAATAGACTCCTTATAGATGTAGGCATCTGTAGTACAACCTGAAATTCTCAGTTGTCAAACAAGTGGTTTATAGGCCAATGTTGACACTAAATAATATTAGGATTTCAGTCTATCTTCACATTCCTCAGTATATTTGGCAATAATTCCTTGTGTTCATTTCTCCAGGGTCTTCTTGAAAGTTGCATGCTTTGTATTCCTCCCTAAAATGTTAAGTCTTTAAAGTAATTTAAAGGGTTTCTTGTAAGAAAATTGGCCTTGAGACATTTTCTCCACAAGCTATACATCCAAGGTCTAAGATGTGATAATATAAAGCATGTATATATACTCCACATTATATATTATATAATAAGGATTACCTTCATGCCACAGTAGGAATCTTGAGAAAGTTTAGTTATTTTGTCTTTAAAATGTGATCTTCTAAACAAAAAAGGGCAACTTCCTGTGCTTAGGCAAATCATATAATGGATATTTTTGTACAGATTACAAAAGTTTCATGGTCTGAGTGAGGACAGGTCTCCAAGTTGAATGAAACCATACTATCATAGAGCTCATGAATAATAAATTCTCTGACATTCTGACTCTGGCTTCACCCTCATGATCCAACCCCACCAACTGTGGGTAAATAATGATATACCTACACACAGTCATGAAGTACTACTTTAGTATATTATTTCTGAGATAAATGTAAGACATGATAGGAGTAATGGGAAAAAGTTACTTTGCCAGGTAAGGGGAAAGTTTATTTATGTAGTAACACACATAATTTTAGCTTTGAATTGAGTGGACAGTTATATAAATTTTTAAAGGACCATGTATGCATTGGGAGAGAAAGCAGTTTAGATGGAAGGAAGTATTTTTTCATTACACTAAGTTTTAGTTATTCTTTGTTGACTGGGTGGATGGACTAGTCATTGGATATCTTTCAGGCATGACCCGGGTACAGAAGGCACAAACATACTAACAAAAGATTCACATATGACTTTGCAAGGATTACACAAGTATCCAGAAGTAGTTTTTTCATCTTTTGCATAGACTAAAATCTTTTGTTGTCCAACAGTTTAAAATGATGTAAAGTACCAAGGACTCATGTAAGTGCACTATTGCCTATGTAGAAAAGTACCTAAGGACAGCAACTGGGATCAGGAGATGAAATAGAAGTATAGCCTGAGAGCTGAAGACAGGGTAGAAAGTTGTGAAAGAAGTAGATAATGCACAGAAAGAGTTAATATTTCATGGAGTGGGTAAAACCATTAATTAATTAGGGAAGAAGGTGCTAGAATACAACTATCACTTTAGGATGAAGAATTATAAGTTAATTTTATATATCGACACTAGAGAGACATTGCTTTGTAACGCGATAATAATATTCAAGAGGTGTGGGGTATATGTGAATGCATTAACAAGATGAGGAGTATGGCTGGATGGTGGAGATTATCCTTTGTCTATAAAGCAGGTACACTTGTATGTGTCTTCCAAATTAACTACTAGCTCTTTCCTGAACTGGGAACACTCAGTAAGTTGCAAATAAAACAACAAATAAAGGAAAAAAAACACACTGAAATCCAAAATAAATGTAAAAGTTAGCTCTTTTGTTTACTGTATTAAGCAAACTTCATCAGACAAAATAAAATGCAAGTGCAACCATATTTATATAAAAAAAATATTATTAATGTGACATAATTTCCTCCAAAACAAAACCAAGCCTTCATTTAAAGTACCAAACCCCAAAAGAAATAAATCCATCCAGAAAATGTCTCAGTAATACATAAAATATATAGAAAACATTATATTTCTATGTCTGAAAATGGATGATTGAACATAATAACCATAACAATGTATAAATGTACAGGTTATCTAATTAATGACCTCAGTTTCAAAAACTTTTAATAGAAATTGAGTCATTCAAACCTGGGGCAGAAAAAGCATTCAATCTTAGCTGCCAAATTAATTCCCTCTCCTCAATTTTCAAATCTAAGGGTCCCCCTCTCTCATTTTCATAGATTTTTTCAATAACCAGGAATCTAAATTCATGTTCAGGAAAGGAATTGATATGTCTGACTAATGCATTATTTAAATTCAATTTATTGATGGCATAAATATGCTCGTAAATCCTGTTTTTAAGTGGCCTCCCAGTTTTGCCCACATAAAAAGCTGGACACTTTGAGCATAAAGCCAGGTACACCAATCCTTTAGTATTACAGTTGAATTTATCTTTAATGTCAAAGTTCTTCCCTTTGACATTAAATCTACTACCCACTTGTATATATTGACACCAACGACATGCCTGGCATTTAAACATGCTGCAATGAGGTCGATAGCATCTTGTGCTATCCCCTTCAACAATATTTTTCAAGTTCATACCTTTTCTAAACACCAAACTGGGTGAATCACCCACTTGATGTCTGATATTGGCATCATCCAAAAGGAAACACCAATTTTTGGTCAAGATAGATCTTAATAGGGGGGCGTCAAAAGAGAAGATAGTAATAAAACTCAAACTAAGTTCATATCAAGAGGCTTTTCAACCACTATTAAATCTGAAGCCATCGCTTCATCAGAAAAATTGTCAACTATTGTAGACATTTCCCCTGTAGAAATGCAGATAGCTTGATGAGTGCTTCCTATTTGAGGCTCAGAGCTATGATTTTCATCATTTAACAAAGGTGTAAAATACCCATTTGATCTTTTGACAGAGACCTCACAAATCAAATCATCAACTAATCTATCAAGGTAACCCCGCTTAATAAATAAATTTCTCAAAAAATGCATTCCTCATTAAAATCAGATTCCAAGGAAACCATCCTTGCAGCCCAAACCAATTGGCCTTTCACGACACCTCTCTTCTGAAAAAAGGGGTGGCAGCTTGAAAAATGTAAAAAAGAATTAGAATATGATGATTTCCTGAATATTTTGGAATTAAATCTGTGGGTATTATATTTTTTGATTAGATCAACATCTAAAAAAGAAATTCTATCAGTATTAAATTCCCATGTAAATTCCAAAAAGTCAGTATATTTTGTGATATGTTTCACAAAACATTCAGCTGAACCAACATCCCCCGCCATAAGATAAAGATTTCGTCCAGGTAGCGGGTGTACCACACTGCTCTCTCACGAAAGACGGTATCCACAAAGAGATACTTCGTCTCCCAATATGTCATCACAGTGTTGGCAAATGTAGCTCCACAAGGAGAGCCCATAGCTACACCGGTTTTCTGCTAAAAAAGTTCCTTGTTAAATATAAAGAAGTTATTGTTTAATACCAACTCCAATAAATATATGACTAAGTCTATACATGGGCCATCCACCCATTTCGCTAACATAAATTATCTGACCCATTCACACCTGATATCTTGTGGTATTACGGTATATAAATCCCGTATGTCAACGGTGAGAAAATTCAGGCTATCTGAAAATGGGAAGTTGTTCATAGCTGTTAAAAAAGCCCACGAGTCTTTACTAATTTGAGTCTCATCCTTTAAAACCAATTTAAATGCCAGGCATGTCATTGGTGTCAATATATACGAGTGGGTAGTAGATTTAATGTCAAAGGGAAGAACTTTGACATTAAAGATAAATTCAACTGTAATACTAAAGGATTGGTGTACCTGGCTTTATGCTCAAAGTGTCCAGCTTTTTATGTGGGCAAAACTGGGAGGCCACTTAAAAACAGAATTTATGAGCATATTTATGCCATCAATAAATTGAATTTAAATAATGCATTAACCAGACATATCAATTCCTTTCCTGAACATGAATTCAGATTCCTGGTTATTGAAAAAAATCTATGAAAATGAGAGAGGGGGACCCTTAGATTTGAAAATTGAGAAGGAATTAATTTGGCAGCTAAGATTGAATGCTTTTTCTGCCCCAAGTTTGAATGACTCAGTTTCCATTAAAAGTTTGTTGAAACTGAGGTCATTAATTAGATAACCTGTACATTTATACATTGTTATGGTTATTATGTTCACTCATCCATTTTCAGACATAGAAATATAATGTTTTCTATATATTTTATGTATTACTGAGACATTCTCTGGATGTATTTCTTTTGGGGTTTGGTACTTTAAATGAAGGCTTGGTTTTGTTTTGGAGGAAATGATGTCACATTAATTAATATTTTTTTATATAAATATGGTTGCACTTGTATTTTATTTTGTCTGATGAAGTTTGCTTAATACAATAAACGAAAGCAGTAACTTTTACATTTATTTTGGATTTCAGTGTGTTTTTTTCCTTTATTTGTTGTTTTATTTGCAAGTTCCTTTTTAACACTCAGTAAGTTGCCGGAGTTGTGCTGGGAGATGGTTCCAATTAACAAGGACAAATTTACTGACACCTGTGTCAAGGTCAAAACAGGATGGACTACATTTGGGATGTTGTCCTAGCTTCTGAGAGACTAGGTAGCATATTTTATTTAAAGTTTATTTCTTAGGGATGGACAGAAAGAACAGTTTAGTATTTCAGGGTGGATATGAGGAATGTGGAACAGGCTGTGATTGGAAAGCAGTCTGCCAGTTTTGACAAGAATTAGTTGAAGTGCTAGTTATTTCTGGAGCTGCCCTGAAGTATAATCTTCCCATTCACTGTTGCTGAAGTTTCTAATCACAGTATCCCATCATTCCAGCTTACTTTTTATTATACTAATATTGTTACTGATACAAGTCGGCGTCCACATCACCATCACCTCAGGATACTAAATACACTGACACTGAGGCTGTGTTAACAGTGAGTGAGGGAAATACTTGCTACTTAGTTACAAGTAATTATATTCTTTTCCTTAAAATACAGCAATCTTGAAAACAGCATATTCAATAACAAAGGTAGGACAAAGCACATATAGTGAGGATCATGGGTACCCCTCACAAAAATTAAATGTCTAACTTTTGTTGTTCAGATATATATATATATATATATATATATATATATATATATATAGCCTATTATATAAAATGAACATGCAGTATAGTTTGGATAAACAGTTCATAGACAGCAAATTGGGAGATATTATTTCCTCATAGAGCTATATTTCTTGTGCTAGCAGTGTAGCTTATGGATTATGTAGGTATTGTGAAGGACAGTAACAGTGTGCTGATCTGAGTATCTGTTCTAAGTATCTGATGGGTTCAGGCACCTAGGCGGTGCGACAACCCACTGTGGGACAACTGGATGTGGACAGATGGCAGTATGGAAATTTAGCTGTAGTGACAAATGCCTGCAGACAATTCCCTGCAAAAAGAAAATAACCCCCTGCACCCTAACCACAGGTGTCAGACAAAAACCCCATATGTGATCTAAACACCACACCCCCTAGAAACCACCATGTGCAACCAACAGTGTAACATGCACCTAGACTAGGATGCCAAGTGGGCACCAGAGTGGTACACTAAAACCTGTGTGCTGTGGGCAAGGCCTTTATTAATGCACAATGTAAAGTAATGTGGGGAGTGCTTGGTGCATACTAAACCATGATATAATCATAACTTATAGAAATGTGCCACAGCACGGAGAAAATCCTGCACATCATTATAGTCACACTTATGTTGCAGGATGTGTTTTAGATGATGCTCCCTTACAACAATTGCCTTCCTTCGTGGTGTAACAGGCATCCCCCGCAACAAAGATTCCCGACGGGTATCTGTTAGGTTCTGCTCCTGTTGCAGGACAGTCAAAAGATCTGATAACTGCACTGTAGGCCGTCCCAGTAACACTTTCAGCCGACGATGCCATGCCTCTACCTGGTTATTGGTCCGTGGGAAATCCATGCCAGTCACATCACTAACATTCGAGAAACGTAAAGGATAGGATGACGGTAGTCGTTGCTGTGAGGAGCAGCGGGATGCATACTTGCGTGGTCGGCCTCACACATAATGATGGCCCAGGAATACGCCAACAGGCCGTGCACAGTCCGGTAACATAGCAACAATGTCCACAAATGCAGGGATAACATCCTCAACCGGTAGAAATGCCAACGCGATTAGCTTGCGTATGGCAATGGAAAACGCGGCGTCCGTACCATACAGGGCTACAAGGTGGTTATGCTGGATCTGGCGCCAAATGATCTGTGCAAAGTGGAAAAGGCACCCTTTCAGAATACCCTTTGGAAATGCCTTACGGCTGGCACGGATCGCTGCCTTCTCGAAATCAGTCATTATATACTGTGGAGCCAGGGTACAGTCCTGTTCTGCAGTCATACTCTTCAGTAACTCTCACATATTGTAGTACGCAGACTCTGACTTCCTAGTCATGAGACAGCACACCAGGGGGACAATCCTTGATGAGGTGTGGGTCCCAATACAGCCATGTAGTGTATATAGCTGACGACATATATTGACCCTGGTAGGGAAGGGGCCATCGGCAAGAATGATGTCAGCTCTACACAGATCACTTAGGTTCTGTGCTGTTGTGAGGAGAACCAGGGAATCCGTCCCATCCATATCAGATCTCCTACGGAGCATAAAGGTGCCACTGTAGAGTGGACAGTGGCTGACATCAATATCCGCAAGTGTTACTGGAGGCGTGCTCAGTGCTGCACGTGCTCTCTGACGGACCCTGGTTATGCTACGACGTAATGTTGCACGGCAAGGCATATCCTGCAGTACGTTCTCATCTGCTGTGCCTAGGACACTCTGCATCACCAAACTTGGCAACTCATTTCCAGTTACCACCCTCTGCCGCAGTTCCGCACGCAGTGTAGTGACCTGGGCTATTGTTGCATCTGGCCCATGCTGGTGAGGCAGTGATTTCAGCAGTTCCTCGCCCCCTTCCTGTCGTACAGTGATGGCACGACCTCTACAGGCCTGCGGTCTCCGCTCAATACATGCCCAGTACCGTTTAGGTGGCAGTTCGCGCTCCAAATGGTATAGGTATCCCTCGACTACCAGCATCGGTTTGCCCCGTTGGCTGGGCACTGTGCTATACTTGTTGCCAAGCTGCCCAGGGCTATATCGGTACATAGCTTCCAGCATTGTAACACCACTTGCAGATGGCCTCTCGGCATCCATCACAGCATGTATAGTTGGTAGATCTATGTACGGTCGGCGCTACTACACTCCCCGATAGGTTGTGCCAATAGTTCCTTGACGCTGTCCTGTGGTGGAGCCTGTCTTGTCGTACTGCCTGCGATGGTACACTGCGCAGATGTCAATACTACAGGTTCGTCTACCTGCTTGTTATGCTATGGAGGCACTATCTGCAGTTTAGACAGCCATGGGGCTCAACCATCTCCTGCTTCATACAGAGTTTCTACATGTGGTGTACATGTCCCTTTAAACTCCCAGTTGTACCTGTTACCCAATCAGGGTGTGAGGCCCTGCCTCGGTTTCAGTGGCAGAGGTTACATAGGGGAGTAACCCAGTGTTGCACCCTCCTCTACCTAATTGGGCCTACATACCTTTGTACACCGGCCACGGGGGACACTGGATGGGTTTACAGAACCTACCATGCAGACATGCTGCTTTACACTGGGTGTGGGGGCTGACACCGCTGTCTGGACGTCTTCCCTGGTCCACAGTCCACACCTGCCTCTGTACTAGGGGGGGCCATAGCTGGACAGATGCTGTGTGTTGCACGTAAGGCTGTCCAGGTATATGTATACTATTAACTCCTAACAGGGTCTGTGTAATGTGCTGTGCATACTTTTGTAGTTGGAACTCTATACACTGTTAGCTGCACGTGCCTCTTAGGGGCTTTACAGTCTCACACATCTCCATGGCTTCCACTACTGGGAGTATTATTGCTATGACGGGTATTGTACTTGTTCTGGGCTGTCACGTGCTTTTTATATGCAGGGACATAGCGCATGGACAGGGGAAATGCTGCAGCTGCTTCCACTCTGGAGTCTAACTCTACTCTACTGTGCCTGTTTACTGTTCGGGTTTCCCTGGAGTGTAGCTGATCTACAGGTAAGTTGTTGTTGCCGTGGATAGTTTTGTGTATGTACATGTGTATTTGCTATGCATGGGGTATTACTGGTTTATTGTGCACCGTGTCTGTGTGGAGTATTTGGGCTTGTGTTTACTTTAGTGATGTGTATGCGTGGGGTATTTGTGGTTTATTGTACGTTGTGTCTGTGTGGGGTATTTGTGCTTGTGTTTACATTTGTTTTGTGTATGCGTGGGTTATTTATGTTTTTTTATATGTGGTGTGTATCCGTGTGTTTTCACTGCTGCATTGCTCAGGTTTCCGTGACTGCATTGCCGTTTGTGTGTGTTACGCGGTTCTGGCATTTGGTTTGCAGCGTAGCTGCTTTAGGGGTCGTCGCTATGTGTGTGCTTTACTTCCGCCGTCGGTTCCGACGGCGGGTGTGTGTTTCGGCCGCACCGCTCTATGATCTGGCGGTGTCGCGGCCTGTTTGTTTCGGCGATGTAGCTCGCGGGCAATCGTCCCGCGATCTACACGCCGGAACCCGTATCTGACAGTGCATTCTGATATCTCTAGTTGATAAACTACCTACAGAATAAAATTTGGTTCTGACTTCCCTTCACAATTATTCATTAGTGTCTTTGACTCCTTGTTGATGTGTTGCATGATTACTGTATTATCAGTGTTTACTGGTAAGACAGCTGGTTGCAGAACAGACTGGACTGTCTTTAATGCCAGTGTTATTCTTCTTATTTCATAACTATTAACTATAAAAAGAACATTTAATTATTTGAGTGCCCACAACCACTAAATCTTTATAATGATTGGATGGGTTTTCCAAAACTTGTAGCATCTTTTGAGTCTGCAAAAATATCACAGAATAATCAGGCATTCTTTAAACCAGACTATTGAGCTGAGCCTACTACGTGACCTCCTTAGGCATGGCTCAGACAAGCAGAAATTTTTGCGACAAAGAGTTTGTGATTGATTTCATTCTTTTTATGTGATTCAGTGAGTCTTTGTCTTGAGCAGTTTTAAGAATTCTTGAGGACATGACATCCATACCCTGATCTACCCTGATCTACTACTTTGTTGAAGCATAAGGGAAGTCTTCATTATATAAATCATGCATGTAGAAAAATTTCTCTGACTTTTTTCCTGTGGATGAAACACAGATGTGCTTAAACAGTCAATAAATGAGCTTATATATGAACATTTTTAGGACACTGTCATACTGGATTTACCTAGATTCAGGGTTGTTCCAGAAAAGCTAATAAGTGCCTTGCTGTTGTGAGATGATGGTTTAACCAAGTGGCGGCTTCATCTATGATTGCCTAGTCATCTGTGCATGAGAACTGTTGAATATCAAATAACTTCAAGGGCTGAAATACTTAGGCCATCTGTCTATAAACCCAGTTTTGAAAGTATAAAGGCAAAGGGGCTTAGCCCTTAACTTGGAATGAAATGTGCCAACTTTGATGAGGTACTGTTTCTCTGATAAAACTCCATTGAGATGCATACAGTTAAATGCCCACCATAGCCAAAGATGCCTACACACAGCCCTAATTATAGACAGATCAGACTGTATTAGCACTGGGCAATTGCTTGCTTGTTGAAATTAACTTTTTAACACCTGACAGGTCCAACAGTGGCATCACTCTGATGTTCCTTTTCTAGCACCACAAAAGACTGCTGACTCGAGCTCCATATTGTTTCTGTAAAACATCACCCAATTAATTGTGTTTTCTTTTAAAAACTACAAGGATAGATTTGAGGTTTTGTGCAGTTACAGAACTTCTCTTTTTTCTGTGGCACACTGGATATGTTTCTTAAAAGAATTCTACTGTATATCTCTTGGACATGATATGCACTGCCCACTTTTTATGAAGCAAACTGACTTGCAGATATCAATGTAAGCTCTAAAATGTTACCTGTATAAGATGATAATTCTTCTTAACTGCTATCATTAATGCATAGTGCTATGATTTTTTTCTCTTAGATTTAGTCTTGCACCTCCTAGCTTTACTGACTTTCATCATAAAGTCAGACCTGTTTAATGGTTCATATATTACTAAGACAACAAAGCCAATATAGATATTCCTTATCACTAAATCCTAAGGAGTTTAGTGCCTGAGCACATTTTATTATGGCAAATAAACAAATGCTCTTCTTTTTGACTGTCTGCTATGATTTTTTTTTAAATGCAAGTGCTATGATCTGTACTACTCAAAGATTTAGAGGGGTAAAGAACATTTACAGACAGACAAAAACAGAATTGGGAGAGTTATCGAAGTATATCCAGCAGGGAGTTGACACTCTCTCAGATGTGTTATTTATTGCTATTTCCTGCTTCTTCCCATTTGATAAGATTACTGTTGCTTCCCAGAGAAGGGCATCTTAAGTTCTAGGAAAGTCTTTGAGTAGTAATTGAAGGTGAGCATGAAATATCAGTTTTATTTTTTATTTATTTTCTAATTTAGTTAGTATTCATCTCATCACAGCTAAAGCCAGATAACACTTCATACTAACATAGCCAGGGCCTATGTGGGTGACTCACCTGGTAACACACTTTTGATATCAAGAAAATTAAAAATCTGTGTGTTCTATCTTCCCTTCAGATGCTTGGGTTCATGTTCCAGTACTGACCCATGCATAAGCATGGTGCCGCTTTCCTGAGATACTGCCCTTTTGATGAGATGTTAAACTCAGACCTCATCTTTCTGATTTGCTAATAGTTCAGGGAGCTACAAAGGATTTCATGGCACTTACTGACTAAGATTAAAGAAATTTCCTTAGTGGTCTGAATAAAGCTACTCTACTCATTATAAATGCTGTCTCACATCAAGCCAATAAACATGTCATGACTTGTGTAATACATGCAGTTATTTTTTTTTTAATATTTGTTTCAGGACATTTTTCAGGAATGATTTTCTTAGATATGTATTCTCCATTATATTTAGTTAGCATAGACATGGTTCATATATTTTTTACTAATCAGAATATCTGTAATATCACTATGGGACACTGTGAGTATTTATCCCCTCTATTAGAGGACATTGAGACTGTTCTTGTGTTAAATGCATATCTTTCCTGAGTTTTATAGATAAATGACAGAAGACTGGTTGAAATGTAACCACTAAAGACCAAGGTGTTCATAGACAGATCATTTACCAGAGACTCTGGACTGTCCAAACTCTATCTCATTTGTACTCTTTACATAACAAGTTTAGCCACGTGGAACAGATGCATGGCATAGCAGTATTACTTTTTAATTTCTCCAAGTCTTTTGAGTTTCTAATACCATGATGGGAATTCAGTGTGGAACAAGCAATAACAGATTGAACTTTGGTACCTGCTAAATCTTTCTTTTTCCTTGAGAGGCACACTTTAGATCACACACCTGATTCCTCAATAGAAACTGATTTTATTATGCAACCTTATGGAATCATCTCTCAGTTACATAAATAACCTTAATCTAGGGCAGTCTGTATTTGTGATGGATTACAGGGGTTAGTGGGGGTGGGAGAAGATACTGCAGAATACAAAATACACTCAGTGTATTAACTCAGACTGTGCAAACTGCCTGTGTTATAAGTCTGAACAAGTTGTTAGTTAGCTTGAATATAACCTATAAAGAGATAATAAGATAATCCTAGCTCTAAAACGTAATACGATGCCTATATTCAAAACGTAATTTCTCTTAATATTTATTGATTTCTTTTCATTTGCAGAAACAGGAAAAAATAACTGGTTTTCAATGTGAACTTGCTCTCTTATGATATAAGAGTTTTAAATGTTTTAGAAGTTAATTTGTGGAAGTATTTTCCTCGATTGGTACGTGTTACATACAAGTAGGCCTTCAAATCTCAACTCAAAATACATCTGTTTGCTGAAGCCTTTCAGAATTATATGCTTGATCTAGCTGATTTCATCTGTTTTTATTAGCCCACTCATGCAGTGCGGGGGGGGGGGGGCTAGTTGTATCATCAATTAAGTGCAATTCAGTAGCAAGTTATGTACCAATATGCTGTTAGAAGTTGGGGAAAATCAAAGGCTTTATCATCTTCTAGAGGGGCATTGATGGCAGTCTCCTAGTGGTTTCTCTATAATTAATATACTCAATGGAAATTAGATATGTGAAAATGGTTAAGCAGCTTGTTGCGAGGGGTGGAAGGGAAAGCCAATGTGTAGTTATAAACCAAACCAATGTTGATCTGACTGCATGCTAGGACAGAAGAGCATGTTTCAGAACAGCAATGAAGTAAGAGTAAGGCTACTTAAAAGAAATACCCCGATACTGCATTACAAAAGTTTACTCCCCTGCCTTCTACCGCCTGCCCTTAAAATAGAATGAAGAGGAAGTGTGAAAGTTATGGGTAGACAAATGAATCTCATATATACCAATGTGAGAAATGAAACAAATAAATGCAGCTGACTTAATTTGATTTAAAAGCATTGATGCTCTATAGTTATATGCTGACCTGCAGTTTTTGATAATATTTTTTCAGCTTTTTTATGGGATGCTTTTAATGATGTAAATAAAATTGTGAGCATCATTTTTGGAGACCTCCCCAAAAAAATCAATGGTGGTTAACATGATTAAAATATTTTATACATTGAACTTCATTTACGAAAATTATATGAAAAAGTATTCAAATACTTTTACCATGTTAGCTTTTAAAATTAACATGCTCAAATGAGTTACTATTGATGTAACACCCTGACTCCATGTGCAAAAATGGGAAAAAGGGAGTTTTACATGGATGCATTCATGCATGCTTTATACTACAGCAAATATCAAGACAGAAAACTAAAAACGAATAATGGATATTCAACTAAATGTCAGAGAAGTGTGCAGAATTTTTAATACCTCATGCTCTGAATGGAAAATTCTGTCTGTTCAATAGGTAAAAAATATTATTAAGCCACATTTTTCTAAAATGTAGTCAAATGACATTTGCACTTATCACAGAAGATCAGTTTGATCATGGTTTGACCACGTATATACACCTTTTAATGTATTCATCACAGAAGCTTATGCATTTAGTACATAGCAGATAGATAACTGCTGTGAAAAATCATGACACCGGAAATAACAAACTTGTTAGTCTATCTCTGACTAGTAGGTGATGATCTCAAATGCTAGAAAATGAAACATCACAAGCTGATATATAATTTCAAGCAAACGGGTCAGTTTTAAAAATGAAAATGCATCCTTTTTTATCAAACAAAAGAATAATAAGTATAACAATATCTGGCACTTGTAAATCGGAAGTACAACATGTTTCATGTCATTCCCTGAATACTTATAAATCATTGCACTTCATTTAATATACTTCAGTTC
Source organism: Protopterus annectens (assembly GCF_019279795.1). Classification (NCBI taxonomy): domain Eukaryota; kingdom Metazoa; phylum Chordata; order Ceratodontiformes; family Protopteridae; genus Protopterus; species Protopterus annectens. The sequence goes on along the minus strand of NC_056730.1, from coordinate 611,160,016 downwards.
CTACAGTGTTGTTATATGAATACTTATAAATCATTGCACTTCATTTAATATACTTCAGTTACTACAGTGTTGTTATAGACAACATAGAGGAATGAACATCACAAATGTCAGTCCACTGGTCCTTGACATAGCCTCCTATCTGTAAGCCATTATAGGGCAATTCACTGTTATATTTCCTCCTTTCATTGTCATCTACTACCTTCCAAAAGAGTTTTCCCTTCATAAAGAATATTCTTTTGTAGGCATAAGAGTAATAAACAGAATTCAGGTTATTGTGAGGATGGTCTCCACTTGTTACTGCAGGAAATGCATCCACAATCTGCATTGGGTATCCTTTGACTATTGCATGCTGGTCCACATTAAATGCTATTACCTGCAACAAAAGAAAACACAAACTCATTGAAAGACAGGTTTGCAGGACTACAGCTGTTCTGTTAAGAATATTTTATTATGAATTATGTTACAGTTTTTTTTGCACTGAGCAAATTCGAATACAACACATACAACTCCAATTAAATGCTAAACTTTAAAACTTATGAGGTAAACTGACTATAAATTCACATGTAATGCCAATATAAATAAAAACAAAATACTTAAAACTCTGAAACTATATTAATACTGATGAAGTGTTTATAAATGAAAACAGTTATCGCAAGTTTTTGCTAACCTATTGGAATTTATTATTTCATATGTGGGGCCAGATTAAAAAAGAGTTGCTCTTAGTGTACGTGACTTACTTCAGATGAAGGCCTGTCTATAAACAGGCTTACATCAGGGGCTAGATTCCAAAAGACCTGCTTTAAATGAAAGTGGTCACTTATAGTGACAGCCAGTTTTTGGAATCGGGCTCAATACATTTTCATAAAGTTTTGAAGTTTTAAACATGATATTTTTGCTTTATTTTTATTTCATTTTAAAATGGTTGGCAGTCAAACAGTGAACTTAAATGCACTGCCACCATTCATTAAATAACTATTTGTCAAAGCTCTTAGAATAGTAACTCACTAACCTAAATGTTTAGATCTCTACCCTGTTTGCTATACAGCCTTTTAACTAAGAATACTTCCCTGATATCTATCCCTCATTTTATACTAGTAATTTCTCTTACTGCTCTATTACCTGACACAGCTTTACAACTAGCAATCTGCATATATTATATTATTTTTATCAATGCTCAAAATCGTTCTGTTGTAAACCAGCATTAAAATTAAGACCTTCTCCTTCCTTATCCATCCATGGTCAGCTAACACATAACCCCATTATTCACATATTCTTCAAAAAATTAATGGTAGCTATTAAAATAGAAATTTTTCCTTCAATATTTCATGCCATTTTACTATTTTTAACCATTAGAATTTTCCTTTTGTACAGTGACACATCACCAACTTTTAGTAAAGCTGCAATTCTAAAATGTACTTGCTGTTGCTTATTACACAACATTTTAGGGTGTCATCTTACCATGACTGAGATAAAACCAAAAATTATTTACATAGTTGAATCAAAGCACCTTATAATAAAAAAATGCAATGACTAAACTAGACAGAGTTTATTGAAATAAATGTAAAAATTAATATTATGAAGTAATAAATATCACAGCTTAATAATACCATTGTAATACAGTTTTCTTTTATAATGTGAAATGCCAATTGAAAAATCATTCAAAAACAGAAAGATGGAAAGAAAGGTAGGAATGAATAAATAAATAAATTAATAAATAAACAAATAAATAAAGCATATTAAATTGTTAGACTAACAGTTGCTAAAAGCTTGCTGGGTAAATACATATATTTAAAGTGTTAAACTGTGGCAAAGATACAAATGTTCTAAACTGCAAACAAACACATTTCACAGTTCTGGTAAATAATTTCGAAATGAATTTTAAAACAGTACTTCACTGGTTATGCACAGAAGTCTAGCCTAGTCTTTTTCTTCTTTCGGCTGTTCCTATTAGAAGTCAGCTCAGCGGATCACCTGTTTCCATTTCTTCCTGTCCTCTTACTCGGCAACTCCATCCTTAGCATCCTTCTCCCAATATACCCAGCATCCCTCCTCAGCACATGTCCAAACCAATGCAATCTCACCTCTCTGGGTTTGGCTCCAAACCATCCAACTTGAGCTGACCCTCTAATATACCGATTACTAATCCTGTCAATCCTAATCACACCCAATGCAAATCTTAACATCTTTATCTCTGCCACCTCCAGCTCTAACTCCTGTCTTTTCTTCAGTGCCACCGTCTCCAATCCATATAACATAGCTGGTCTCGCTACCCTCTTGTAGACCTTCCCTTTCACTTTTACTGGTACCCGTCTGTCACATATCACTCCTCACACTCTTCTCCACCCACTCCACCCTGCCTGTACACTCTTCTTCACCTCTCTTGCACACTCACCATTATTCTGAACTGTTGATCCCAAGTATTTAAAGTCATCCACCATTGCTACCTCTACTCCCTGCATCCCCACCATTCTTCTATCCTCCCTCTCATTCACACAGTAGTGGCCCTTGTTATATCATCTCTTTTAGTCAGAATGAAGGTCAAATCTTTATTAACTAGGTTGAAAACAGTGTCATTAATAGGAATCTGAAGTATAGCCCGGTAATAATAATATTTTAACTAAATGGAGCTCTAATTACAGAGAGAAAGATATGGTCAAACAAAAACTGTGTGCATGTTTGCTCACTGATGATTAAATTAAATCCTAGTAATGTTTCAACAGAAGTGGTGGGAATAGGAAATGATTCTAATGATGGCAATGGACTTTTGGATGATACAGGGTTTAATCCTTTTGGCTCTTTTTTAGTCCCGCCCTTTTCTCAGATTGCAAAGACTTGCAAATCACACTCATACAGACCAAAGTGAATTTTACAACAACAACACTTAGAATATCCAAAAGAAAACAAAAAAGGGGTAGTGAGGCAGGGGCCAAGGAATGACGGGGGGAGGGCACAGAAAGAATACAACTAAAAAAAATAAAGATTACCAATGACTGCATTTTTTCCATTGCAGTGACTTTAACATGTTTACTTATAGTGAGATTCCTATTATTGACACTGTTCTCAACCTATTTGATAAAGGCTCGAGCTTCATTCTGACTAAAAGAGGGGATGTAACAAGGATCACTACTGATTTTAAATTACTTATGAGGAAGTTAAACTTAGCTTGCATCCTCAGGATAGATGATGGAGTAATGAGATATGGTTCTGAGTCATTCATTAAGAACAAATGTATATGGAATCCTCACTTTGAGAACACCATACAATTGTTTTGAAAGAGCTTGTGAGAAATATATTTCTGATATATTTTCTAAGAGGAGTAGGACGTTATGGTACAATTTGTACAAACAGGAAAAGTCTTTATTACAAACACATAGTATGACTCCAGTAATCATATAATGAAGGGGACAAACAAGGGGGGTTTAGTGCTCATGGACAACATTTATTACACAGGAGAAATGTTTAATTTATTAAATGATGAAGAGAAATATGTACAAGTAACTTTTAATAAAATCAATATTGCAAATAGTAGAACTGATTTATTCTAGTAAATGAAATGTAGGGATCTATGTCACTAGATGTTTTTAAGTTTGTGAACGTCAGCAGAACAGTCCATCCATCCACAACCCCTTTCCCCATTTTTGCACAAGGGGTCCGGGTGTTACTTTAATAGTAACAATTAACTAGAGCCAAGACTCACACCATTGGGTGGCTAGGTCTGCCACAGCTATTCTTCCATACCACATGCTTGCATGCACATTTACACCTATGGCTAATTTAGAGTGTCCAATCCACCGACTGTATGCCTTTGGAATGTTGTATAAAACCCCAGCACCAGAAGGAACCCTACAGAAACACAGGGAGGTCACGCAGACTCCACACAGAAGGCACCCCAGTAGAGAATTGAACCAGAGAATCTCTATCTGTGACATGACAATGCTATCCACTGCACCATTGTAACACACATGTCAGCAGACCAGTGGTTCTCACAATTTTTGGGATTCCAAAGGTGCACAAAAACATCTCACAACAGATTTTTAGACTGGCTGTAGCTGCACAGCAATCTAAAAATGAGTGAAATAACAGATTTTATAGATAAAATAGTGAAGCCACTCATTGCATCAAATAAATATCTCTTTAAGGATTCATGAGATAGTTTAGGAAAAATAAAGAATAATTTTTGGGATAATGATATTAGACGATTGACAGTGCATATAAATGAATTCTTCATGTGTATTTCTTGTGTTTTAATGTTAAAATGTTTCATGAAGCATTGCTGGATTGCCTTTTCCTTAAAACTCTCAAGATTAAATTGTTATTGGACTTAATGTCAATTTTGTTGGATAATAATTATATTTATTTTGAAGGAGAATATTTTAAACAAATAACGGCTGTTGCAATGGAGGTGGTCTGTGTCCCCATATACATGAATATGATGTTACGGAAATGTGAGGACTATATTTTGCACCTAAGTTCAGCAAAAGTTGAAAGTTACATTTCCGTTACTTTGACGATATTTTCGGTTTATGGAATGATACACAAGATAAGTTGGCAGTGTTTATTACATATATTAATAATACCATTTTTTAAGTTTACATATCAGACTGATAAGGAAATAAGGATACATGTATTGCTAATGAGTAACTAAGAATGTTTTTGAATCTAGCATTTATAGAAAATTCACTTTCTCTCTTACTTACATTTTTAAAAGCTGTCATCCTACGACCCAGAAGAGGAGGCTGGTCAAGGGACAACTAGTGAGACTGGCTAGGATGATTTCAGATAATGCTGTTTTTGATACTGAGAGAGGTTAATTGATAAGCATATTTTTGAAATGTGGGTAACCCGTGGATTTTTAAAGGTTATTAGTGACAAAGTTACAGCTAATAGGGGGGACCAAATATATCCCATTATTACGAAAGGAGTTAGAAATCAAAACTAGGACTGATAATGGTATTTTCTTCTGAAAAAGAGCTTGGAAGAGCTATGTTACTGGAATTTAATTCTGAAGCCTGTGTGATTAAAAATATTATTTGTAAGAATTGGAGTATCTTTAAGGCCAACAACAGTATTTTTAAGCTAGTGGGTGAAACCCCTAAATTTACTTATAAGAGAAAATATAATATAAAAAAATAACTTGGAGAGACAAAAAACTCTGCCAACACAACATGTTATTACAAAGGGAACCAGAACGTGTGATTCCTGCTCATACTGTATGCATATTTTTGAAGGTGACTCTATACAACTTACAAATAGAGATACATTTTTAAGATTTATGCATATGGGAAATTATGACTCGATTGTGGAGAATGTCAGGCTTTTTATGTACAGAAAACTGAGAGAGATTTTTGAAAATGCAGATATGAGCATATTTATGATATTAGTAAAATGTATATAAAAATGGGTTATACAAGCACACATTAACTTATAATCATTTAGGTGGATTCAAATTTGCCATACATGAAAAGGTTCCCAGAGACTTGAGGAGGGATAATAAGAAACAAAGACTGAATTAAAAACATTGGTATGGCAAATAAGATTGAATTCTACCTCACCACCCGGTTTGAAGGATTTGACAACAATTAGCAGTATACTTAAAATGCATGGGACAAAATTAGAACAAATTCATTAATATATTAATTATTGGTTCTCTGTACTACTGTGATTAATTCACTAGGTGATTACATGTTTAGAATAATTGCAAAATGAGTTTTTAGATGTTTTTTCCACAGATATGTTATAATATATTTTATTATTATCATAATTGTTTTTGCTATGATACGGTAATGTTAATTTTATTTACGTACATTTTAAATACATTTATTTATTTTAAAATGAATTTATTATCTTAGGGTACAGAACATTAGTGGATTAGTATACAGTATAAATACATTTTCTTTTTTTTTTATTAATTGACTGTGGGCCAGATTCAGGAAGGCTTACACGGAGTTCAAGAGTAGTGTAAGCCTCCGTGTAAGCCTCCTGATTCAGCAACAGCCCAAATCTCCGTGTAAGAGACAGCTAACACGTCTCTTACACGGAGTGCGTGAAATGCTCAATACCTCATTTGCAGCTCCAAGATATGCAAATGAGGTATGTGAGCGATCCACGAAGCCCAAACCAGTCCGTGTAACGGACGTGTTAGCTGCAGAAATGTACTCAGCTGACAACTGAGTACATTTCTGCAAAATTAAAAAGCAGACTATGTCAGCTCCAAATAAAGGGTGCATTTGTTACATTAAGCATGCCAATGGCCAAATATGTGGCCATTGGCATGAAAGTGTTGCAAAAAAAGTTATATACCTTTTTTTTTTTTTTCACGGATTTATGTGTTTAACTGTAGCGCACACCAGCAAGCAGGTGCGCTACCTAAAACTGAAAACCGAAGCTTATAAGCCCACAATTGTGAGATTTATGTATTACATGAAATGTCAATGGAGGGACTTGCAGAGCAAAAACAATATGGCCTCCGTTTAGTGGTTGTCAAGGGGGGGAAGCTCCGTGTAAGATATGTAACTAAGCATTACTAGGCAATCCTATGTAAATGAGGCTTACAATACTGAATCACACTGCCACATAAGTAATGAGCACTTTCTGAGTCGTGTAAGAGTTAGAGAAGGGGAGGAACAGAGTAAGAGGTAGGTGACATCATGGGGGGGAAGGATAGAAAGAAATGTACCAGATTGGAGGGCAATGTAAGGTAAGAGATGACAGACAGACATCAGGGAGGAGGTGTGTCCCAACAGAACACTGGGAATGTCAAGAAATTGAGGGCATACGCTATCCCTACACTCTAAGTTTCTTGAAATACGTGCATCTTGTGGCGTGTAAGGCAGGTTCAACATGTGGGGCGTGTTGCAAACTGTTTACAACGGTTTCTTGTGCGTGTGTAAAGGCGGTGTCTTGGCGTTTTAGCATGAATCAGCCTAGCTAACACCGTGTAGGGATGTGTACACGCGTTTAAGTTACTGTGAGCGTGTTTAAGCCGGTGTGCACATTGCTCCCCCTCAGGAAACAGAGAGGAAATAGGAAACAACCATAATTAACGGAAACTGCCAGAAGATACTACTAAAGTTAATTGGTGGAAACAATTAGAAGCAGGCAATTACACAGGCAGACTAGAAGCCCAACCCAGCACTTAAAACACAACAAAGAGCAGTGCAGGCTGTTTCTCACAAGAGATACTGCCAGAAACTAAGCTATCAGAGTTGAAACCTGAAAAAAGCTGAACTCAGAGCAGAAATGCTAGGGGCTGCCATAGCTGTTATAATCAGACATAGGCGAATTGCCGAGGGTGGTGATAATGCAGATGCTGACAGACAACCCAGAGTGAGGAGAAGGAGAAGAGTATACAGGCCTAGGGTCACCTACCATGGGTTACATGAGCTGGAGATAGTAGAAGCTATAGAGTGGACAGAGAGCTCCTGCAGCAGATTGTTGAGCTGTGCAGGCCACGCCTCACACACAGAACCAACAGAGGGAACCCATCCCAGTGGAAACCAAGGTATGTGCTGGCCTAAGAATACTAGCAACAGGTACCTTTCAGAGACCAACTGGCGATATGATGGGGATATCACAGGCATCAGCCTCCAGGGTACTGCACCAGTTCCTGGATGCCATGTCACCACATGTCAGTGATCATATATATGTCCCTAGTGACCGTGAGGTTGTGGCCAGCAATATACGTCTCTTCCAGCAAATAGCGGGATACCCTGAGGTGCTGGGTGCAATAGACTGCACGCACATACGCATCAAGGCACCAGCCGGTGAGCGGGGTAGAGTCTACATTAACCGCAAGGGATACCCCTCCATCAACTGCCAGGTCGTGTGTGATGCCCAGGGCATAATAATGAATGTGTGTGCTGGCTGCCCTGGTAGCTACCACGATTCCCACATCTGGCATCTGACGCAGTTGTACCAATCATTTGCCAATGGGGACTTCCCACGCGGACACCTAGTGGAGGATGCTGGTTATGCACTTGAGCCGTGGCTGATGACACCCATCAGAAATGCACACACACCCGAACAGGAACGCCCTAATGAGGCACACGCACAAACACGTAATATCATAGAGCGTGTGTTTGGGCTGCTCAAGTCACGGTTCCGGTGTCTGGACACGTCTGGTGGAGCTTTGCAGTACACACCAACTACATGTACCCAAATGATCATGATATGTGCTATGCTACATAATATGATCCTCGGAAACAGCTGCAGCAGGACCAGCACAGGGCTGGGCCAAACATCCCCACCATTGCCAAGGCCACCACAGGCAGGGGTGACTTGGAGGAGGAACAACCTGACCTTGTCCCAGTAGGCAGAAGGAGGCGTGCCCAGTATGCCCTGGCCTTGGCAAAGAGGCAACGCATAGCACATATGCTTGGTCAGTAGGAACACTGGGACTGATACCCACTCTGACTCACTCATACAGTAACAGGGATGCCTAACATGACACAACCTGCTTCCAAATGTACAGGGAGTGTAGTATGTGCATCCGACAGAGGCAGCCCTGCAGCACCATCCGAGGCATGAATGCCATGTGTTAAGTAATGTAATACCATGTATCATATGCACACCTGAGGACCATGACTAACATCCACCCTCACCAATCATAAACCACAAAAACACAAACCCACCTCATAGCTATCACAAGGGATAGGAACCTAGATGTAATGCTACCCAATGCCAAAGGTATAAACAGCAAGATGTGTGCAGTGTAAATGCACACAGTATAGGGAATGCACATATCAGTGCTGTAATAGAAAACAGGGTCAAAGCGCACATCAGCACCCTGACACTACCAGGGTCACACCTCATACAGTGATGTACATGTGCAAAAACATGGAACAAGATACAAAATGAGGGTGACTACCAATAAATGGCATGGATAACCACACACCCCTGTTGTTACCACAACAAGAAGCAACATGCATTAGCCATGGTCAAACACCAATGGCTAAAACTGACTACTACTATATAGCTTGCTGCAGACCACTGTCCTAATAGCAGCAACTGCCCCAGGCCTATGTTCACAGGTTCACAGGTTCATACTAGGCTATCTGCCCTAGGGCATTTATAAGCCTAGACCAGAGTTCCGTGGAGTCTGCCGCACCTTCACTCTGACGGATAATTTGCCCATTATATTGCTGTGCCTCTGACAAGCAGTGATACTGAGGTTATCCCTGGGGCATACCTGCAATCTCCCATCCATTGATTAAGATCTCACTTGAACAAAGCCAGTGAGGTACTCAGCCTCACATGTACCAGGATGTTGTTCCACAGCATAGGGACTCTCTGGTTGAAGAATCTGTCCCTCCAGCACATCCTATTAATATCTGTGTTGAGGTTTAAATCTCCTGCCACTGTAGTTCTGATGGATGTAGAGGTCTTGAGGTGAAGCGTGTACATTAACTCAGGTTTGGACATGGCCTTGGATGTCAGGCACAGGTCACCTCTGAGCAGGCGGTAAGTCACGGAATCAAGCTGGAATTCCTCCAGTCGGGCAGCATAAGAAATATGTTTGAGACCCTTTCTCCTCCTGTCGAGGAATCTGTGGGCCCATCCAATTGCCATAGGTGTCGGGTCATATACATGCTGAATGGGGCATTGCACTCAATCAATGGTCCAATGAGTGAAGAGTACAGGGAACAATGACCTCCCTGGATCTAGATGTGAATCCCTGCATGATGAGGTGGGCAATGTAGAAGTTCTACCTAACTACCCTGGCAGCGTGAGTGTCAAACAAAGGTTACTCTCAACCTGGGTGCCCAGGTCCCTGATAACCTCCTGTGTGCTTAGAGGATTGCCACCTACATGGGAACTAGTGGTAACCTTGTTCTTCCCAAAGGGTATGGCTATGCATTGTTTAGTGTGTAATGTAAGGCCATGGCTCTGGCACCAGTTATCCGTGACTATGACACCCTTCTGAAGGATGTCTGTGTCAGATGGGTGTCCAACTATGGTTCCCAGTCTGCAGTCATCTTCAAACTTTGTCAGCCATAATCCTGCTGTGTTTGCTTGTACTTCTGAAAAGTAGATGCTGAGCAATAGTGGGCCCAGGACTGAGCCCTGTGGGACACCACTTGTGACAGTTGTGGAGTGTGACATGGCACCAGCAAGTCTGAACCTGTCTGTTCTGTCACGTAGCGGTTTGCAACCCATCCTGTGATGTATGGGTTCACATTTTAGCTGGTGATGTTTTCAATGATACCCAAGTGGGGTATTGTGTTGAAAGCCTTTGCCAGGTCAAGGTAGGCTGTGTGGAGTGCCTTGCCCTTGTCAATGGCCTTGGTGTCTGTTATGAAACAGTCAACCAAGTTTAAAAGGCATGATCTGCCCTCAACAAAGCCTAACTGGGTTGGATCTAATGTCTGCAAGTCCCCTATGTCCTCATCTATGACTTCCATTATGATCTTCTCCATAGCTTAGCAGACCCTGCTTGTCAAGCTGATGGGATGGTAGTTTCCGTGGTCGGTGGAGGCACCCCATGTGAAGTGGGTCCACCATTGACATATGCCACTCCTTGGGAACATATCCTGAGTTGAGGCTAAGATCATACAGCTGCCCTGACTGCGGGTTGAATTCTTGAGTGAGTTCATGGAGCACAAAACCAGGGACACCATCTGGTCCCATGGATGCTGCGTCCTTTCCCTTGGATAGAGCAGTTCCCACCTGAGCATTTGAGATGTTTGGGGGGCTACAATCCTCTTTCATACATATCTCTCCAGTTGTGGTGGAGGGGTGGGTGGAGCAATCTGCACTGAACCTGTCAGCCAGTATGTTGGCAATGTCTATAGGTTCAGTGATATTTACAACATTCTGAGCCTATTCTGAGCATATCTGGGAGTTTCCTCCCAGGTGTGTAACGATCTATAAAAGGCCTCATGGTTGTCCGGTGGGCCCTTAGTGGGTTTACTCCCAAAATTCGCCTTGGATGATTTCATGGGGAACTCAGTGTTTCACCTATATTGAGCAGGGTGTCTACCCTTCCACGGATATCGCTCTATCTTGTAGTACCTCCTTCCTTGTGTTGTAGTGCTTGTTTATGGCTGAGGTCCACCACACTGGACGCTTGCCTCTGGTACAACGAGTCTGTGTTTTGTTTGGGATTGCCTCATCCATGCAGTCTTGAAGGTGCTGGTAGAAGGCAGTTGTAAGTGATACAGTGGCTTGGGTAATGGTGTCTGCTGGCTTGGGGGCTTTGAAAGAGACCACAACAGTCATTAGAAGTGTGTAGTCGGCTTCTGAGAGGTTCTGCACTGTGGTCTTTTCTATCTGGGGTGGAGGTGGGATGTGGACTTCCACTGAGAGTAGGTCATGATCTGATCTCACCAATGATGGGTATACCTCTGGTGTTGAACATTGTGAGCCCATGTTTGTGATGATGAGATCTACTATGTTGTCTCCTCTTGTGGGGATGGTGACTAGTTCTTCCATGGCATGTGAGTGTATGAACTCTAGGAACCTGTGGCTAGAGTGTTGTGGCTGTAGTACTGATCCCAGTCTATATTTGGATAGTTGGGATCACCCAGTGTGATGGTGTTTGCAGGTACATGTATCCCGCCACTGTTTTCATGAAAGCTCTGTGAGGTACCTGAGTTTCAGAGGATGGCCTGTAACATGCTACAAACTTCAGAGCAGTCTTGCCTATGGTTAATTGCACCGGATGGTGTACAATGCATCGTGTGTTGCCACCAACCATGAGGGGTGTCCTTGATGAATATTGCTATTGCCACCCCTCATAGTGGTAATATGTGTACTGCATAGATACGAAATATTGTGCCTCTGACTTAGTAGTGACACATTATGACCACCTTACATAATTGAATAATGTGACTATGCCTCTGTCCAGTCTGTGCCCCTGTCCACATGCAGCTGTCCAGATGTCTCTTGAAGAGAGTCAGTGAGGTACTCTGTCTAACATGAACTGGGATACTCTGCTAGAGTTTGAGATGCCTCTGAGTTATGACTCTGTCCCTTCAGCATGTCCTATACATGTATGTGCTGAGGTTCAAATCTTTAGCTCCCATGTTTCTGGTGGATGTGGATTGCTTGCAGTGGAGCATGTCTACCAAATCCTGATCGGACATGGTCTTGTATGTCAGGCATAGGTCACCTGTCGTATGTGGTATGACACTGAAAAAGCTTGTTTTAGTTATTCTGGAAGTATATGACATGTGTTGTAGATCCCTGATCGTCATGGTAAGGTACTTGTGGGGTCTCTCCAGCTGCTGCAAGTGCTGGTTGAGGTACATACCAAATGGGCGTTGTATTCAAGCATTGGCCTGATAAGGGAGAAGTATAGTGGTACAATGACCTCCTATGGTCTGGATGGAATACCCTCCATGATAAGGTGGCCAAGATAGAAAGTATGTCAAACAACTTTGGCAACATGGGTGTCAAATGAGATGTCACTATCTACATGTGTCCCCAGCTGTCTGATTTGTTTCCTGTACTCATTGGGTTGCTGTCTATGTACAGATCTGTGGGTACTGTGTTCCTCCCAAAGGGGATGGCTACACATCAGTCGCAGTCAGTTTTAGGCCATGAGTCCAGCACCAGCTATCTGTCAGTGTGACGGCAGTCTGTAGGATGTGTGTGCTGGCTGATGTATTCACTATGGTGCCCAGGTTGCAGTCATCTGTAAACTTTGTCGGCCACAACCCTCCTATGTTTGCTTTCACATCTGAAAAGTAAATACCAAATAAGAGAGGTCCCAGGACACAACCTTGTGGGACACCACTTGTGACTGGCTTTGAACCTGACAAGGCACCTGCAATGTTGACATTATGGGTTCTGTTTCTGAGCCATTTTGCAACCTATGCTGTGACATATGGTGTTATATTTCAGCTGTTGAGCTTGTCTATGATGCCTGAGTGGGGTATTGTGTCAAAGGCCTTAGCCAAGCGCAGGTAGGTTGTGTGGACTGTGTAGCCCTCATCAGCGGCTCTACTGACAGTTTCAAAGTAGTCAACTTGGTGCAAAACGCAGGATCTGCACTGTACAAAGCTGAATTGGGTGTGATCAAGGGTCTGTAGGACACCAATGTCTCTGTGTGGAAGCTCCATAATGACCCTTCACAAAGCTTTGCAGACAAGGCTGTTTAAGCTTGTGTGGTGGTAGCTGCCAGGGTCTGTGGAGGCATCTCCTTTGTGGAGTGGGACCACTGTTGCCGTACGCCAGTGTTCAGGTACAGATCCTGTAGCAAGGCTAAGGTTAAATAGGATCTGCATATACAGGTTTATCTCCATCTGTAGTTCACATAGCATGCAACTGGGGATACCATCAGGTCCCATTGATGCTGTGTACTCGTCTCTGCTGACTGCGGCTCTCACATGGACATCCAGGATGACAGTGAGGTTACATACAGCTGTGATAACTATCATGTCTTGGGGGTGAGGGAGGGCGTACATTGCACTGAACTGGTCTGCCAGGGTGTCAGTAATATCTGTCAGGTCCCTGGGATATAAGTTGTTGTGTACCAAATCTGAGCATATATGAGGGTTCCCACCCAGGCGTCAGACATAACTGAAGAAAGCAGTGTGGTTACCTTCATCGTCTGTGGTGATTTATGTCCCCAAGTTGAACTTGGGTGTCTTTATGTGAGAATGTAGCTTTCTACTACTGCTGATCACAGCTGCCTTACATTCTGGAGATGTAGCTCTGTCTTGCATTAGTATCCTTCATCTGTTATACAGTTTGTTTATGGCTGGGGTCCACCAGACAGGCCACTTTTCCTTGGTGGTGAAGGTGTCATTCTCATTTGTGATTGCATGGTCCATGCTTACTCGGAGATGTCCGCAGAAAGTGTCTGTGCAGGAGTCACCATTGTGTGTTGTGGTTTCCACTGGCCCAGTGGGCTTAATGGATACCATCTCAGTCGAAGAAGTGTGAAGTCAGCTTCTGAGCTGTTTGTCACTATACCCTGGTATCATACTAGCACTGACACAGGTGTAAACAATTCCCCAGAATCCATCAAACAAAATGGACATGCAGGCTTACAGATGCCCTAGGGGTAGCCTAGTATGAACCCATTATGATACAGATTGTACAGGACACTACAGATAACCCCAAGGCTGTTGCAAATGATGGTAGTAAGCATGTTGTTGATTCCTGGATATGCTCCGGATCACACCGATATTACAAACAACATACCAGACACACACAGGTATGGCCAACATACATCCTGACATGTGCAGTGCAAACCCCCCCCCATAATGCCAAATACCTTCCCCAGCAGACTGCCGCCTCCCTGACATTATGTCACCCTTACCACAGAGTACGTACCCAAAGAGCAGTGTACAACAACAGTGGGTGTTCTCAACAAAGGTGTCTCCTGAATGGATAGGAAAAACAACCACCACAGAATCATGAGAGGTTTGGTCTGCACAGCTATGGAAAGGACCAGCATGTACCACAGACATAATGATATTGTGGATCTATTGACACCCGACCCTACCCAGTGTGGGTTTACAAAGTGCAGACCCCACCCCTAAACATGTGTGACTCAGTTGAAACAGTACTTGAAGTCAGTGATGAGGGCAATGTGGTCCACACAGTGTAGCCGGACCTTGCAAAGCCTTCTGTACAATACCCTATGTGTTCCGTATAGATTTGCTCACCAGCTGATATATACACCCCAATGTCATGGGAGGGTTGCAAACCAGACCAACGACAGAACTGACATGGTCAGACATGCAGCAGCCATGTCAGACTACAAACCACATATAACAGGCATCCCACAAAGCTTGGTCCTGGGACCTTCACCATCTGGTATATATGCCCCATAGGTACAGGCCAACAAGTAAGGACTGTGCTGGAACATGTTTGTAGAGGACAACAAGCCGCCTGACATATCTGATACACCAGCTGACACAAGCATCCCATAAAAGGGCCACATAGAAACAGACAGCTGGTGCCATAGCCATGTCAGCATGTTAAATGGTGAAAACAGTATAGTCAGCCTCTGTGGATAATCCAGTAAGTGACCACCAATTCCCACATAGGTGTCGACCCATGACATTCCTAACATGTAATGCCAGAATGGGTGACACAAGGTGATAGATATCCTGCATTGGACAAAAATGTGGCTGTAGGGTTAACAGCAACAATCCATATACCAACCTAATCATGAGGGTTATGACATCTAGCTAAGGGGAGGTCATTGTGGTTTTGCAGTTATCTTTCAGCAGCATTACAAATGACCACAACAGCGCCTGTGTGGTGTACCTCAGCAGATAGATTCAGCAACTGTAAAGTCCACAACAGTACCTCACCAGGAGTATCAAAGAGCTGGAACACATGTAATGTGTCGCCTGATTAAACAGAATGCAGTTACACACACTGCCATGCTGGCCACCCAGACACAAGCTGTGCCTGATGTAGAAAGCCATGTCCAAGCTGTCAGCAATGCACATGCCGTACCTTGTACAATGTGAATGGCAGGGAGATATGCACATGAGGGACCTGAACCCCAGCACTGACATACATAGGACAAGCTGTACTGCATTATCCATAACACAGAAGCCACCACCACGCATGAGTAAACTACCAGTACAGGTTATCCATAGAGTCACTCATTTATTCTACTCAACAGGGATCCTAACGAGTGGATGGGAGATGGTAGGTATACCCTGGGTATCAATGTTGTGTCACAGGTAGACAGAGGCACAGTATACAAAACAAGACATATGTCATGCCAAACTGCACTTATGATGTGTTGATGGACAAACACACTATCCAATAACCATTAGAAATGGCCTTGGGCACATCGGTAGTGTTTGCCAATGTACACCCATGTTGTGGAATACACTACTGCAGTTGGTTGAGGCCGTTGTAAGTAGTTCACATCTGAACATAATGCAACATGGTCAGATAGGTTCATAGGTTCATACTAGGCTATCTGCCCCAAGGCAGTTCTAAGCCTAGTCCAGAGTCTGGTTGCGTCGCCACCCCTTATATGGAAACAGTACTGTGCCCATTAGTTTGGCGTGCCTGTCTCCAGCAGTGACACAGTGGCGATCCCGGGTAAACCTATGATTTCCCATCCACAGGTCAGGATACCTCTTGAACAGAGCCAGCAAGGTGCTGTGACTCACATGGACCGTGATTGTATTCCACAGCATAGGGAGTCTCCGGTGATAAATCCACCCTCCAACATGTCCAATGTACATCCCTGCTACGGTGTAAGTCACTTGCACTATTGGTTCAGGTGGATCTGAAGATTTTGAGGTGGAGCATGTCCATTAATCCCTGGTTGGACATGCTTGCATGTCATGCACATGTCACCTCTAAGCAGACAGTATGTGACTGAATAGAGCTGTAGTGTTTCCAATCTGGCAGCATATGACAGATGTTGGAGACCCTTTATCCTTTGTTGGGGACATTCAGGGTCTCCCCACTTGCTGCAGATGTCAGGTGAGATACATCCAGATAAGGCAGTGTACCAGATCACCGGTCCGATAAGTGAAGAGTACAGGGGAACAATGACCCACTAGATCTGGATGTGGATCCCTTCCTGATCATGTGGACAATGTAGAAGGTCCTACTAGCCACTTTAGCAATGTGAGTGTCATCAGAACAGTGACTGTCAACCTGGGTCCCCAGGTCCATGATAACCTTCCCTGTGCTTAGAGGATTGCCACCTATATGGTAGCTTGGGGTTACCTTGCTTTCCCTGAAGGGTATGACTACACATGTTTTGCAAGTTGACTTCAGGCCATGGCTCTGGCACCAGCTATCAGTGTCCGTGAGCCCCTTCTGAAGGATATCCGTGTCTGATGCACTGTCCACTATGGCACCCAGTGTGCAGTCATCTGCAAACTTTGTCAGCCAAAGTCCTCCCATGTTGGACTGTACTTCTGAGAAGTAGATAACAAACAATAGGGGCCAAGGACTGAGCCCTGTGTGAGACCACATGTGACTGGCATGGTGTCTGACATAGTGCCAGCAACTCTAACCCTGTGGGTCCTGTCTGTAAGACAGTTTGAAACCTGATCTTGTGACATATGGGTGTACATTTCTGTTGGTAGGGTTTCCTACAATACCTGAGTGGGGTATTGTGTTGAAAGGGTTTTCAAGGGCAAGGTAGGCTCTATGGACTGCCTTTCCCTCATCAATGGCCTTAGTTACTGTTTTGATAATGTCAACCAAGTACAAAAGGCATGACTTGCCCTTGATCAACACAAACTGGGACAGGTACAATGTCTGCATGTCCTCCATATCTTTCTTCATGAGCTCCATTATGATCCTCTCCATAGCTTTGCAGACTACACTTGTTAAGCTTATGGGGCAGTAATTACCAGAGTCCATAGAGGCACTGCCTTTGTGCAGACATGCACAACTGGACCCTAAAGAGGCTGTTGTGCACAGTATGGAAATGTAAATCAGTGATAGGACTAAAGCCCAGGATAATGTCCACCACAGTGAAAGTACTGAACCACTACACTATACAGTACAACAGTGCTAGGTCAGTATGAATGGATGTTAACAATTGTATGCAAAGTATCCCATGCAAAAGCTGCAGGCACAGTATAATCCCTGTTGTGTTCACAGGAAGCATCTGGACAGTAACTACACAACATGTCACAGAACACACAACCTTAAACAGGAGTTATTTGTTGGAGTTCACACTCATCCACAACTGTGATGGGCTGCATAGTTCAACATATGGAAAGCTCACACTGGGCATGCTCACACACTTTGATAAATGAGACATCATTCACACAACATGCCATGGGAAGGCTGAAGTGGGCATGCTCACACACTTAGTTCAAATGTTCCTCTTAACAACTGTGAAAACACACCACAGGATGCACATTCCCCATTCCAAACAATGAAGATGTCAGCACCCTATAAGTAGATCAGTAGAAATGCTACCTCCCAGTAATCCGAATAGCGCTCTGCTAATCGTCTGTCTCTAGTGTCATAACATAGTTAGGTAGGGGTTTGAATCCAGCAAGTGGCATGTGTGTGTGTGAATGGGGGTAAGTGTCTGTATAAGTGTGTATGAGAAGCACATCCCTTTTGGCAACTGTGGAAACACACCACACGGAGCTCATTCCACTTTCTAAACACTGATGATGTCAGCACCCTATAAGTAGATCAACTGAAATGAAATCTCCTAGAAATGTGAATAGCGGCTCCGCTAATGCGTCCGTCTCTAGTATCATAACATAATTAGGTAGGGGTTTGAATCCTGCTACGGGAATGTATGTGTGTTAGTATGAGTGGGGTTTGTGTGTGTGCATAATGCTGTGGAGGGAAGGTGCCTTTTGCCAACTGGGAGAACACACTACAGGGTGCACATCCCTCTTCGTAAACACAGATGATGTCAGCACCCTCTAAGTACAGCATTGGAAAAGATTGCTCCTACTAATGCAAATAGCACACTCTGCTAATGTGTCTGCCTTTAGAGTCATAACACATCTAGGTAGGGGTTTGGACCTTGCAAATGGAATGTATGCGTTTTACTGTGGGTGGGGTTGGTGTGTGTGCACAATGGCGGGGGTGGGATGTCTCTTTTGCCAAATGGGGCTATGCACTGCAGGGTGCACATTTCCCTTAACAAACAGTGATGTTGACAGCACCCTGTACAAACAGAACAACAACACAGAAGGTGTTGTTACCAATGATGCATGTAAGGTTACACTTCAAGTAATGTCCACAAAACAAAGTAGGATAAACAAATGCTCCTTTTACTCTATCCAAACAACATGGCAACAGACAACTGACACTACTCAGTATAGTGCTACATGCTACTGTAACATGCAGATGTACCAGAATATACCTAGATAGTGTTTTGAAGCCTGAATGTGGCAAGTGTGTGGATGTGTTATGTTACTGTGTGTGCATTTCCGTATGGAAAACATGTTTGAGATATTGGCAATATTGTTGCAGACAGTTTAGGTGCAGATATCCCCCATTCTCCTACACAAGTGGAATTAGTTATCACAGATGACTGTAACCTCCCTATCCTCTCACATGTCCAGGTGAGGGCCACCCTCAACATTGCAGGACACATAGCATCACTGTTACAGAATGGTATCCCTGGATGTGTGCTACATTCACCCCAGGAGGACATGGCACCACATTACAGACTGATATTACTCCCTGGCCATACTACAGGATGTGTACCTGAAGAGTGCCATACATACACAGTGGTCCCACACCAATGAGGAGTAACCTCTACTGACCCTGGTATGTACTGCATCATATGCACAACTGGCCTTCTGTTCTAAGCTACGGAAGTGTCACGTATGGGCAACATGTACAGCAATATTACATATGTGTATATTTCAGGACTATGCACACAAAACCTATCTCATGGACAGAGCTATAGATAGTGAACTATGATACATTTGGAGGTGTCACAGTAAACACAGTATTAACCTGCTACTTTGCATTACCTGTGTTTGTGGCAGCTGTTGCTGTGTCAGTGGTGCTTGCTTGCTGCTTGCTGTTTGCTACTCATGGTTTTGCTGCTGGCTGTCTGTATATTTTCTCTTTTCTCTCTCTCTTTCTCTCTCTCTCTCTCTTTCTCATTAGGTCTGTGCAATGACTGTATTGCATGAGTGGAGTGTGGGTACTGAATGCTTTTGTAGGTATCTGCATAGGTCCATGTGATGGCCCCTGCACCAATTGTAAGGCAGCATTTGCTAATTGCATGCAGCCAGGTGTGTGTTGATTGCATGTCTCACTGTGATTTCAGGACACTGCTATAAAAAGGTATGTGAGATAGGCGTAGCCCTTTCAGATTGTAAGGCGTGGGCGATGCTGGTATGCTGTTGACAGTGTTCTGTGAGTGTGAAGGTTAGTATGGGAATCCAGTGATTTGGCCATTAAAACTTTGCCTCACATGCTTTGGATGGTACATCTCCTATATTGCCTTTATACTAATTCCTACTATTGACTGTTATATTTATTTTAGCAGAATGCTTTTGTATGGCTGTCATGGCTTAGTGGTAGGTCATACAGACGAATGTTACCAAGGTCCTGGGTTCGAGACTGGCAGTGGGAATTTATTTTTGTCTCCAGACTTTCAAAATGAGTACAAGACATGTCAATCAAAGTGCCATAAAGGCACTTTTAAGCACTTTAAACCAGGTCTGCACTCATTAGCATGAATGAAGAAGGATGCGTGCCCAGTATGGCTTGGCCTTGGCAAAGAGGCAACGCATAGCACATATGCTTGGTCAGTAGGAACACTGGGACTGATACCCGCTCTGACTCACTCATACAGTAACAGGGATGCTTAACATGACACAACCTGCTTCCAAACGTACAGAAGTGTAGTATGTGTATCCGACAGAGGTGGCCCTGCAGCACCACCTGAGGCATGAATGCCATGTGTTAAGTAATGTAATATCATGTACAATATGCACACCTGAGGACCCCAACTAACATCCATATCCACTCATATGACCCTGTGGATACAGCTGCACATCATACAGTGATGTACATGTGCAAACACATGGAACAAGATACAAAATGAGGGTGACTAGCAATACATAGCATGGATAACCACGCACCCATGTTTGTACCACAACAAGAAGCAACATGGAATAGCCATGGTCAAAACCAATGGCTAAAACTGACTACTACTATATAGCTTGCTGCAGACCACTGTCCTAATAGCAGGAACTGCCCAAGGCCTATGTTCACAGGTTCATACTAGACTATCTGCCCTAGGGCATTTATAAGCCTAGCCCAGAGTTTTGTGGCTTCTGCCACCCGTGCAAGTTGATGGATAATATGCCCATTATTTTGCTGTGCCTCTGTCAAGCAGTGATACTGAGGTTATCCCTGGGGTATACCTGCAATCTCCCATCCATTGGTCACAATCTCACTTGAACAAAGCCAGTGAGGTGCTCAGCCTCACATGTACCAGGATGTTGTTCCACAGCATATGGACTCTCTGGGTGAGGAATCTGTCCCTTCAGCACATCCTATTAATATCTGTGTTGAGGTTTAGGTCTCCTGCCCTTGTAGTTCTGATGGATGTAGAGGTCTTGAGGTGAAGCATGTTCATTAATCCTGGGTTGGACATAGTCTTGTATGTCAGGCACAGGTCACCTCTGAGCAGACAGTGTGCGACTGAATACAGCTGGAATTCCTTCAGTCGGGCAGCATAAGAAATATGTTTGAGACCCTTTCACCTCCTGTCGAGGAATATGTGGGCCCATCCAATCTGAATGGGGCATTGTATGCAATCATTGGTCTGATGAGTGATGAGTACAGGGAACAGTGACCTCCCTTGATCTAGATGTGAATCACTGCATGATGAGGTGGCCAATGTAGAAGGCCTTCCAAACTACCCTGGCAATGTGAGTGTCAAACAAAATGTCACTGTCAATCTGGGTGCCCAGGTCCCTGATAATGTACATTGTGCTTACAGGATTGCCACCTAGATGGGAAGTAGTGGTAACCTTGTTCTTCCTGAAGGGTATGGCTATGCATTGTTTAGTGTGTAATGCAAGGCCATGGCTGTGGCACCAGTTAGCCGTCTCTATGAAACCCTTCTGAAGGATGTCTGTGTCAGATGGGTTTCCAACTATGCTTCCCAGTTTGCAGTCATCTTCAAACTTTGTCAGCCATAATCCTCCTGTGCTTGCTCGTACTTCTGAAAAGTAGATACTGAACAAATGTGGTCCCAGGACTGAGCCCTGTGGGACACCACTTGTCACAGCTCTGGAGTGTGAACTGGCACCAGCAACTTTGACCCTGTGTGTTCCGTCACTTAGCCAGTTTGCAACCCATGCTGTGATGTATGGGTTCACAATTAAGCTGGTGATGTTTTCAATGATACCTGAGTGGGGTATTGGTTGAAAGCCTTTGCCAGGTCAAGGTAGGCTGTGTGGACTGCCTTGCCCACGTCAATGGCCTGGGTGAGTGTTTTGAGAAAGTCAACCAAGTTTAAAAGGCATGATCTGCCCTTGACAAAGCCAAACTGGATTGGACCCAATGTCTGCAAGTCCCCTATGTCTTCATTTAGAATTCCCATTATGATCCTCTCCATAGCCTAGCAGAACAGGCTTGTCAAGGGGATGGGATGGTAGTTTCTGGGGTTGGTGGAGGCACCACCTTTGTGAGGTGGGTCCACCATTGATGTATGCCACTCCTTGGGAACATATCCTGAGGTGAGGCTAAGATTAAACAGCTGCCCTAACTGCGGGTGTAATTACTCATTGAGTTCATGGAGCACACAACCGGGGACACCATCAGGTCCCATGGATAAAGTGTTTTCTGCCTTGGATTGAGCAGTTCCCACCCCAGCAGTGGAGATGTTTGGGCGGCTAAAATCCTCTGGTGTGCATACCCCCCCAGTTAGGGGAGGGGAGAAATCTGCACTGAACCTGTCAGCCAGTATGTTGCCAATGTCTGTAGGTGCAGTGATATCAACATCATTCTGAACTAAGTCTGAGCATATCTGGGAGTTTCCTCCCAGGTTTCAAACATAGGTAAAAGGCCTCATGATTGTCCCTGGAGTCCTGAGTGGGTTTACTCTCTAAACATGCCTCGGATGATTGTATGGGGAACCCAGCGTTTTACTCACAATGAGCAGGGTGTCTTCCCCATACGGATTACACTCTATCGTGTAGTAGCTCCTTCCTTGTGTTGTACAGCTTGTTTATGGCTAGGGTCCACCAGACTGGATGCTTGCCTGTGGTACAAAGAGTCATCATTATTTTGGATTGCCTGAACCATGCAGTCCTGGAGGTGCTGGTAGAAGGCATTTCTAAGTGATACAGTGGCTTGGGTAATGGTGTCCGCTGGCCTGGGGGCCTTGAAAGAGACCACACCAGTGCTCAGAAATGTGAAGTCGGCATTTGACAAGGTCTTCACCGTTTCCTTTCCCATCTGGGGTGTGGGTGGGATGTGGACTCCCACTGAGAGTAGTCCATGATCTGATCTCACCAATGATGGGTATACATCTGGTGTTGAACAGTGTGACCCCATGTTTGTGATGATGTGTTCTAGTATGTTGCCTCCACTTGAGGATTGGGACCAGTTGTTCCATGGCATTTCAGTGTATGAACTCTTGGAACCTTTGTGTTAGAGTGTTGTGGCATGATTAGTGATCCCAGTCTATATGTGGATAGTTGGAATCACCCAGTAGGATGGTGTTTGGAGATACATTTATCCCCTTCAGTGTTTGCAGGATAGCTGTGTGAGGTACCTGAGTTTGAGCGGGTGGCATGTAACATGCTACAAACTGCAGAGCAGTCTTGCCTCCGGTCACTGGCACCTGGATGGTCTCCGATGCATAGTGTGTTGCCACCAACCATGAGGTGAGGGTGTCCTTGATGAATATGGACACCCACCATCCTTCTTGTTGTTGTCGGGATGCTGGTGCCGGAATGCATGAGATGAGGTAACACCCGATAGTGCTGGGGTGCTGTCAGAAACTGTGAACCAGGTTTCAGGCACAGCACAGACATCAATGTGCTACATACTGAGAAGGGCATAGAGTGTGTGCAGCTTGAGGTAGAGACCTTGGGCATTGAGCAGCATCAGCCGTAGTGTCTTTCCTTTACTGTGTTCTAGGGTGGTAGGTGTAGAATCCTATTTCCAGTTGTGATTGTATGGTCCATGCTGTCTGACATCTAGCTAAGGGAGGTCATTCTGGTTTTGCAGTTATCTTTCATCACCAGTAGAAATTACCACAACAGCCCCTGTGGGGTGTACCTCATGCACACACATCCAGCACCTGTAAAGTCCACAACAGTACCTCACCAGGAGTATGACAGAGCTGGAACACATGTAATGTGTAGTCTGATTAAACAGAGTGCAGCTCCACACACTGCCATGATGTCCACCCAGATGCAAGCTGTGCCTGACGTAGAAAGCCATGTCCAAGCTGGAATCAATGCACATGCTGCACCTTGTACAATCTGAATGGCAGGTAGCTATGCACATGAGGGAACTGAACCCCAGCACTGACATATATAGGACAGGCTGTACTGCATTATCCAAAACACAGAAGCCACCCCACACATGAGTAAACTAACACTACAGGTTGTCCATAAAGACACTGGTTGAGTCCCTCAACAGGAATCCTAATGAGTGGATGGGAGATGGGAGGTTTACCCTGGGTATCAATGTTATGTCACAGGTAGACAGAGGCACAGTATACTAAACAAGACATATGACATGTCAAACTACGCTTACAATGTGTTGATGGACAAACACATTCTCCGACTAGCATTAGGTCAAGATACCTCTTGAACACAGCCAGCAAGGTGCTCTGCCTCAAATGGACCAGGATTGTATTCCACAGCATAGGGAGTCTCCGAGTGATAACTCCATCCCTACAACATGTCCAACATACATCCCTGCTAAGGTGTCAGTCACCTGCACTAGTGGTTCAGGTGGATCTTCTGAGTCTGAGGTGGAGCATGTCCATTAATCTCTGTTTGGACATGGCCTCGCATGTCAGGCACATGTCACCTCTAAGCAGACGGTATGTGAGTGAATAGAGTGTGAGTGTCTTCAATCTGGCAGCATATGACAGCTGTTGTGGTTCCTTGATCCTTTAGGTGGGGACAGTCAGGGTGTCTCCAATTGCTGCAGATGTTGGGTGAGATACAGCCAGAATAGGGCATTTGACTTGATCACCGGTCTGATAACTGAAGAGTACAGGGGAACAATGACCCACTAGATCTGGATGTGAATCCCATCCTTATCAGGTGGGCAATGTAGAAGGTCTTCCTAGCCACTTTAGCAATGTGAGTCTGAGAAGAATGGCGACTGTCAACCTGGGTCCCCAGGTCCGTGATAACCTCCTCTGTGCTTAGAGGATTGCCACCAATATGGTAGCTTGGGGTCACCTTGCTTTTCCTGAAGGGTATGTCTACACATGTTGTGCACTCTGACTTCAGGCCATGGCCCTGGCACCAGCTATCAGTTACTGTGAGTCCCTTCTGAAGGATATCTGTGTGTGATGCACTGTCCACTATGGTGCCCAGTGTGCACTCATCTGCTAACATTGTCATCCAAAGTCCTCCCATGTTGGCCTGTTCTCATGGGAAGTACATGACAAACAATGGTGGCCAAGGACTGAGCCCTGTGTGACACCACCTGTGACCAGCCTGGAGTCTAACATAGTGCCAGCAACTCTAACCCTGTGGGTCCCGTCCCTAAGCCAGTTTGCAACCCATCTTGTGACATATGGGTTTACATTTCAGTTGTGAGGTCTTTCCACAATACCTGAGTGGGGTATTGTGTTGAAAGTGTTAGCAAGGCCAAGGTAGGTTGTATGGACTGCCTTTCCCCAACAATGGCCTAAGTGACCAATTTGAAGATGTCAACCCAGTACAAAAGGCATGATCTGCCCCTGACCAAGCCAAAATGGGATGGGTACAATGTCTGCATGTCCCCTATATCTTTGTTTATGAGCTCAATTATGATCCTCTCCATAGATTTGCAGACTACACTTGTTAAGCTTATGGGGCAGCAATTAACAGGGTCTGTAGAGGCACTGCCTTTGTGCAGATGTGCACAACTGGACCTTAACCAGCCTGTTGTGCACACTATGGAAATGTAAATCAGTGATAGGACTGAAGCCCAGGATACTGACCACCACAGTGAAAGTACTGAAACACTACACTAGACAGTGCTACAGTGTTAGGTCAGTATGAACGGATGTTGACAATTGTGTGCAAAGTATCCCATGCAAAACCTGCAGGCACAGTATACTCCCAGTTTTGTTCACACAAAAAGCATTCGGACAGTAACTACACAACATGGCACAGAACACACAACCATAAAATGGAGGTATTTGTTGAAGGTCACACTCATCCACAAATGTGATGGGCTGCAGAGTTCAACATATGTAAAGCCCACACTGGGCATGCTCACACACTTAGATAAATGAGACATCTTTCACACAACATGCCACAGGAAGGCTGAACTGGGCATGCTCACACACTTGGTCCAAATGTTACCCCTAGCAAATGTGAAAACACACCAGAGGATGGTCGTCCGCCTGTCTAGACACTGATCATGTAAGCACCCTATAAGTATATTGGAGAAAAGGATTCTCTCAGTAATCCGAATAGCGCGCCGTGCTAATGCGTCCGTCTCTAGTGTCATAACATAGTTAGGTAGGGGTTTGAATCCAGCAGGTGGCAAGTGTGTGTGAAGGGGGGTAAGTGTGTGTGTAAGTGTGTATGAAAGAAACATCCCTTTTGCCAACTGGGAAAACACACCACAGGATGATCATTCCACTTTCTAAACTCTGATGATGTCAGCACCCTATAAGTATATCAGGGGAAAGGACTTTCCCCAGTAATGCGAATAGCGCGCCGTGCTAATGCGTCCATCTCTAGTGTCATAACATAGTTAGGTAGGGGTTTGAATCCAGCAGGTGGCAAGTGTGTGTGAAGGGGAGTAAGTGTGTATGAAAGGAGCATCCCTTTTGGCAACTGGGAAAACACACCACAGGATGATCATTCCACTTTCTAAACTCTGATGATGTCAGCACCCTATAAGTATATCAGGGGAAAGGACTTTCCCCAGTAATGCGAATAGCGCGCTGTGCTAATGCGTCTGTCTCTAGTGTCTTAACATAGTTAGGTAGGGGTTTGAATCCGGCAGAAGACAAGTGTGTGTGAAGGGGGTAAGTGTGTGGGTATGAAAGAAACATCCCTTTTGGCAACTGGGAAAACACACCACAGGATGATCATTCCACTTTCTAAACTCTGATGATGTCAGCACCCTATAAGTATATCAGGGAAAGGACTTTCCCCAGTAATGCGAATAGCGCTGTGCTAATCGTCCGTCTCTAGTGTCTTAACATAGTTAGGTAGGGGTTTGAATCAGCAGATGACAAGTGTGTGTGAAGGGAGGTAAGTGTGTGCGTATGAAAGAAACATCCCTTTTGGCAACTGGGAAAACACACCACAGGATGATCATTCCACTTTCTAAACTCTGATGATGTCAGCACCCTATAAGTATATCAGGGGAAAGGACTTTCCCCAGTAATGCGAATAGAGCGCTGTGCTAATGCGTCCGTCTCTAGTGTCTTAACATAGTTAGGTAGGGGTTTGAATCCGGCAGATGACAAGTGTGTGTGAAGGGGGAAGTGTGTGGGTATGAAAGAAACATCCCTTTTGGCAACTGGGAAAACACACCACAGGATGATCATTCCACTTTCTAAACTCTGATGATGTCAGCACCCTATAAGTATATCAGGGTAAGGACTTTCCCCAGTAATGCGAATAGCGCTGTGCTAATGCGTCCGTCTCTAGTGTCTTAACATAGTTAGGTAGGGGTTTGAATCCGCAGATGACAAGTGTGTGTGAAGGGGTAAGTGTGTGGGTATGAAAGAAACATCCCTTTTGGCAACTGGGAAAACACACCACAGGATGATCATTCCACTTTCTAAACTCTGATGATGTCAGCACCCTATAAGTATATCAGCAGAAAGGACTTTCCCCAGTAATGCGAATAGCGCGCTGTGCTAATGCGTCCGTCTCTAGTGTCTTAACATAGTTAGGTAGGGGTTTGAATCCGCCAGATGACAAGTGTGTGTGAAGGGGGTAAGTGTGTGGGTATGAAAGAAACATCCCTTTTGGCAACTGGGAAAACACACCACAGGATGATCATTCCACTTTCTAAACTCTGATGATGTCAGCACCCTATAAGTATATCAGGGGAAAGGACTTTCCCCAGTAATGCGAATAGCGCGCTGTGCTAATGTGTCCGTCTCTAGTGTCTTAACATAGTTAGGTAGGGGTTTGAATCCGGCAGATGACAAGTGTGTGTGAAGGGGGTAAGTGTGTGGGTATGAAAGAAACATCCCTTTTGGCAACTGGGAAAACACACCACAGGATGATCATTCCACTTTCTAAACTCTGATGATGTCAGCACCCTATAAGTATATCAGGGGAAAGGACTTTCCCCAGTAATGCGAATAGCGCGCTGTGCTAATGCGTCCGTCTCTAGTGTCTTAACATAGTTAGGTAGGGGTTTGAATCCGGCACATGACAAGTGTGTGTGTAGGGGGTAAGTGTGTATGATTGATATATCCCTTTTGGCAACTGGGAAAACACACTACAGGATGCACATACCCATTTCTAAACGATATCACAATTATGTATGGCTTTTGATTACAGACATGCCATGTGTGTTGTGCACACACAGAATGCCCATGTATGTGGGTTGTCCCTCACAATAATGCATGACATTGATTACACGGTTATGGCAATGAACACATGATGTATGTGTGTGCCAAATACACATATGTACCTGTGACTTTCAATAGTTACCATGTGTGATGCCTGCCACATGTGAATACATGGTATTTGCACAGGGTAACATTATGACCGTGGTCTTCTGTGCAGATGCTGCATGTGGGATGTGTATATACAGTGTGAGATGTAGATGCTATCAGCCTAGTAGTGAGGGATGCACACCTGGTCTGGGGCATAAGGTCTACATGTTGTTAATGTACAGGAGCTGCATGTTTTCACCTGTTGTGGTAGTGGTAAGACAGTATTCCATAGCAATGCAGTGACTGCATGCTAAGAACCATTCAGCTAGGGTGTTGTAGATACACTTATTCATTAGCATTCAGTAATTTGTCGGAATCCCTGGTGAGGGTCTGATGCTAACCAAGGTCAGGGCTCTACCAGCCTGTGTCACTTGCTCAGTGATCCCTTCCATGTTCCCTATCACGTATCCCAGTGAGCGACATCCCACATCAGCTGTGGTGGCATGGACGATGACTGAGTCATATGTGTCCATGCATCTGACTGACTTGTATGTTGTTGTTACAGTTTGGCCATGTGTTTCCATCTCATACATGTGATGTACATCAATGGGTAGGGGATAGGGTTGACTGTGTACATGTGGCAGCTGTGACATTACTACATGACACACATATTCCACAACTGTACCATAGAGGTGACTGACAACTGACCTTTGCACATGCTACCAGAGTATTGAGATTACATTGGTGATTGACAGCACATGGGCCAATGGTGAAAAGAGACATAGGTCCATAGGTTCGTACAGGGATATCTGCCCAGGGCATGTATCCACCTAGCCAGAATGTGCGTGCCTTTCAACATGCATTGTGAATCTGTCTTGCTATGCCCTTTTCCAAGGTTAGTATACTGTGCCTCTTTCTCACAGTGACACATAAGTGATACCCAGGGTAACCCTACAATGTCACATCCAGTCATTAATATCGCTCTTGAGGATAGTCACTGAGTCAGTCCGCCTAACCTCTATTGGGATAATAATCAGGAATGAAGGGTGCCTCTGAGTTGTGAATGTGCCCCTCCACCATGTCCTATGTATATCACTCCTGAAGTTCATGTATTTCCAGCGTGTATCCTGGTGGGATCTGGATATTCTGAGATGCAGCATGGCCATTACGTGAGGGTATGACCTGGCCTTCTATGTAAGGCACAGATTGCCTATGAAGAGGCAGTATGTCACTGAGTAGAGCTGCTGCTACTTTAACCAGTCAGTATGTGGCATCTGTTTGAGCACTTTGATCACCTTGTCGAGGTACATATGTAGTAGCCCCAGTTGCTGCAGGTGTCTGGTAAGGTGCATGCCGACAGGTTCATCATAGTCAATTATGGGCATGATGAGGGATGAGTAAAGGGGCACAATGTCCTCCCTGGCCTACATGTGGATCCCATGATGATGTGGCCCATATCACATGCTTACCTAACCACTTTGTCCATGTTGTTGTCAAATGGTAGGATGCTATCAACCTCGTACCCCAAGGTCCATAATTCCTAGGTCTGCACTTACTGGATTAACACATATGTGGTACATTGTGGTCATTTACTGTTTGACAAAGGGGATGACTATACTCTTTCTGTCATTCATGTTGAGGCCATGGCTGTGGCACAAGTCGTGTGTTTGCAAGAGTCCCTTTTGGAGGATGCGTGTGTTAGCTGTTGAGTTGATTATGGTGTTCGGTCTGCAGTCACCTGTGACGTGCTGAGCCACAGTACTTCCATGTTGGCCTGTACCTATGACAAATATATAATGAACATGACAGCCCCTAGGGCTTTGCCTTGTGGGACACCACTTGTACCAGGTTGGAGGCTGACATGGCTCCAGCAATTCTACCATGTGTGTTCTGCCCTTGAGCCACTGTGCAATACCCATAGTGACATAGGGGTTAATATGTACACTGGTGAGCTTCCATAGAATGCACAAGTGGGGTATTGTATCCAAGGCTTATGCAAGGTCCAGGTAGGCTGTGTGGACCTCCTACCCCTTGACAGTGGCCTTGGTGACTGTTTCAAACAAAGCAAACAGGTTTGATAGGCAGGATTTGCCATTGACAAAGCCAAACTGTGTATGGTGACATGTCTGTAGGTCCACAATATCTAGATATGTGAGGTTCTTGATGATTCTTGCCATAGCTTTGCAGACAAAGCTAGTCAGACATATGGGGAGTAGTGTCCAGGATCCGTGACGGCACCACCTGCATGTTGAGGGACCACTGTTGCTGTATGCCACTCTCTGGTCACATATCATGTATTAAGGCTGGGATTGAACAGTGGTGTTATGTCTGGGTGTAGCTCTTCTTGTGGTTCATGTAGGACACAGCCTGGGACACTGTCTGGTCCCATTGATGCAGTGTTTACTGCTTTGGGAAGGGCATCTCTTACCTGAGCATCTGTGATGTCAGGGGGGGGAAGCACTGTGATGCGAGACATATGTTCCCTTTTGGTGTGGTGGGAGAGAAGGCAGCATTGAACCTGTCCACTAGGATGATGGCAATGTCTGTGTGTTTTATATTTTGTGTGACATATTGTATTACCTCTGAGCATATCTGGGTAGTACCACCCAGGTTACTAACATAACTACAGGCAGCCTTGTGATTATCCTCAGTGGCTTGTGGAATCCTCTCTCAAAGATGGCCTTAGACAATCATATGGGTGCCTGTAGTTGTCTTCCAATACTCATCAGTGGTGCCTTCACATTTTGGGAGGTTGTTGTATCATGTAGTGGCGCCATCCTTCTATTGTATAGTGTGTTTATGGCTGGTGTCCGTGCCCAGGACATCTGTCTTTGGAGAATTGGGTCATGCTTTCATATGTGGCTTCATGATCCATGCATTCCTGAATGTGTCCACAGAATGCCTCTATACAGGTATCTGCAGTCTGGTCCATATTTTCAACAGGCCTTGGGCCTTTGAAGGCTTCCACATCATTTATGAGGGGTGTGCACTTGCTTGACATGAGCTGTTGACAGACGTGCGCACTCCAGACAGAGCAAGGGAGGGTCACAGTCAGCTACCTGTTGGGACATACCTCCCTGGACCACATGGAAAGAGACACAGAGGAGCTGTTACAGCACCCTCTCAAACTCAGGTCTCCCACACAGCCTTCATGCTGACACAGGAGAGTTTAGATTACTCTGCAAACACCATCATACTGGGTGATGCCAGCTACCCAAACATAGACTGTGTACATTACACAGGCCACAATACCCAAGCTCTAAGATTCCCATTGATCAGACATTCTTTGGCTATGGAACAGGTAACCAACCTTCCCACAAGACGGGCAGATATACTAGAGCTGATCTTTACAAACATGAGTAAAAACTAATCACCACTGGGTGTATATCCCTCATTGTTGCAATCAAACCATATACTAATCACACTGGTGTTCTGGATCCCCCACATATGCAAACCTCCAAAACATCGATGTGAGTGTGTGGGAAATGTACGTATTAGCAACCGTGACAGTATCGTACAGGATGCAGATCCCCTTTGAAATAGTGATGATGTGAGGAATGTATAAATATATCATCTGTAGTAAAGTCCTCCAGTAATTTCCATAGCGCTCTGCTAATGTGTCTTTCTTCAGTGTCATAACGTAGTTAGGTGGGGGTTTGAATCCTGCAAAGGGAATGTATGAGTGTGGTTTATGTGTGTGCACTATGCTGGGAGGGTTAACTGCCTTTTGCCAACTGGGAGAACACACTACAGGGTGCACATCCCTCCTCCTACACACAGATGATGTCAGCACCCTCTAAGTACAGCATTAGTAAACGTTTCTCCAACTACTGCAAATAGCACACTCTGCTAATGTGTCTGTTTCTACTGTCATTGCACAGTTAGGTGTGGGTTTGAACCTTGCAAATGGAAAGTATGTGTTTTACTGTTGGTGGGGTTAGTGTGTGTGCACAATGATGGGGTGGGATGTGGCTTTTGCCACATGGGGCTATGCACTGCAGGGTGGTCATTACCCTTAACAAGCAGTGATGTTGATAGCACCCTATACAAACAAAACAGAAAGTGTTGGTACTGATAACACATGTAAGGTAACACTTGTTCAAGTAATGTCCACAAAACGGAGTAGGATAATAAAACATTTCTTTTATTCTATACAGACAACATGACTACAGACAACTAAGTGCCAGTACTCAGTATAGTGTTACATGCTACTTGAACATGCACATGTACCGAATATACCTAGATAGTGTTCTGAAGCCTGAATGTGGCAAGTGTGTGGATGTGGGATGTGTCTGTGTGTGCATTTCCGTATGGGAAGCATGTTTGCTGTGGCAATCAGGGTACTACAGTACCTGATGCACATTACATCTTCCAACTGATGAGGTTGCCTGCACCCTGTGAGTACAGGTAGAGAAGGGGATGCCAGTAGTAAACAACATAGTGCACTTCTGAAATGTGTACCTGTCATGTATCAACAGCTACTCATGTAGGGTGATAAATAATGGGAATGGCAGGTGAGCGTGTGCATGTGTGTGGGTAGCAGGGTGTGTATAAATGCATGTGTGACAGAACAGATACATGTAGCTGAATCTACATAACAGCACAAGATGCACATTGCCATAGTCAATGTTAGCATGTGATGGTGTGCAGCAGGTACACTTTGTTAAGTAGTATGGGTGCAGATAACAACTGAGGACATTCATACAGTTACTGCAGCAGGACTGATGGGATATACACACATTTATACTGCAACACACAACAGTTACCAACATGTTACTACTTATACACATCTATGTAGTCACCCTGTGCATCAGCAACGTGTTTACCTTTACCTGCACCGATGTTGTAGTATGCAGGAGGTGGCACAGTGTCATCATATGCACAGGGTGTGGGTTAGATATGCCCAAGCCGGCCACTGGTAACACCAATTGACATGTGTGTGTATGTGTGTTTGTGAGGGGCAGCAGTACAGGGTGGACCGTTGTTGGTGCAGTGTGTGTGTGTATGTGTTTGCCCTAGGTGTTAGGTTTCTGCATGTGTGTAAGCACGCACACAGTCCCACATAATGGCTGCCATGTACAGGGTTTTGTGGACAGCCACAGACTGCACCTGTCAGGTCATCCAAATCAGTGTCTGTGGGCACGGACACGGTACCTGTGCCTGGCAGGGTGCTACGGGCGTATCCGGTACTAACCCAGACTGGGTACTGTCATCGGAAGCAGGGGTGTGTTGACTGGACACAGTTCCCTGTTGGGACTGTCCAGAGCCACGTGCACGTGGTCTCCTGGGGCGTCTGGATGACAGCACAGACCCAGCATTGCTGGGGCTGGTGCTGGCACTTGAGGCGCAGCGAGTGGGCCCGTTGTCGTCATGGCCACTGCCAGCTGGTGCTCTTGCTGGCATACGGCCACGTCGACGCCGCAAACGCACACCATCGCCCTGGCCCATGGACATCTGGTTGTGGAGCAGCTGTTGTATGCCCCCACAACGTCTGTCAACGACATCTGTGAAGTTACGGATAGCATTCGCAACATCACGGATGCTGTCTGTCATGGCTATGCGACATGCTCTCATCTCCCTCAGACCCTGTCTGGTGTACCTTTCCATACGTGCCTGTGCCTGCATGACAGTTCTAAACATAGTGGAGGTTGACATACCTCCCTGGGCACGTCGGCCAGAGGCAGTACGGCCACGGATGCCCCCCCGAGAACCCATGGGCGACTGTCTGCGTGGTACCATTCGAGGCCTCTGCACATGGCTGCCGTGTGAGGATGCATGTGCCACAGGTACCACATTACCCTGATCTATGCCCACTGCTGACTGTCCATCACCTAGGGACAATGGTGATAAAGGATGTAACGGCAGGATGACTGTGCGCATTGACGGGTTGAAAGCTGTGTACTGTCAATTGGCTGACCAATGGCGGACCCAGACACACCTTCCTGCACCATTACAGACATTTCATCATCATCAGTACCTGGGGCACAAGATTCAGGTTCCCTGCTGCAGGTCACCAGAGCAGCACCAGAACCTACGGGAGGAAAACATGGAACACAGATTACAGTCTCAATACATATTTGAAAGAGATGAACTTCAATACTAATGCACACATTCAGAAATGGACACATGCACTCATGGACACTAACACACATGCACACTTGGGCACAGGCACACTTGCACACATGCACACCCCACAGTAAACACACACATCAATACCGTGTTACACTACTCAATTTACTACCTGTCAATTACAGTTTTTGTGGACACAGTCACCAGCATGTCTACTACAGAGTTACACTACTCTTCCTAGTTTTATAAATTGTTTTACAGATACTGTTAAAAGACTCACCAGCATGTATGGCCTGCCTCGGTGATACATGGGAGGGACCTGGAAGTGTGAAGAGAGTAATGTCAGTGGGCACATGTGTGCCATTTGTTTTGCACATGATACAGTACAGTAGTACACTAGTTCCCTTATACACATCAGCTGCACATCATGTCTGTATATATATCATGATGACAGATACATACCACATGCACACCTTATGCGTGCATGAAGTAACAGCGTACAGAACAGTCATATGTACATACCAGGAGTTAACTCTAATCTCACCCGTACCTGTCTTCAAACGTCAACTCAAATTGTACTTCCAAAACCACTGGCTTTGTTCTTCTTGGAGTCCAGGCTAATGTCCCTCTCCCTATGCTCTATTCACCTTTAACCCCTCATTGTGCATAGAAACTAGCTTCTACCCTGTTTCTTTCACCTTGATGTCCTTCTATGCTCTGACCTACTTCTCCCATCCCTCCCACCTCCTCTTGACTGTCTTCCTTCTTTTCCTCACTTCCCTTCTTGACTCCTGCCTCTTCCATATCATTGTATCTGTCATACTCCTACTTCTCTACCCTTCTGAGCCCTAACTATTTTGTATATGGCTTTTGCCTTATTGCATAACCATTATGCTTTAGGTAGGATTGCTTTGAAACCAACGGTACATTGTGTATGACTATAAACTGTTTGACTTCCTTACATGTATGTTTATTTAATTAACAGGCTGGTGTACAATTCTATTATGTTGGCTGTCTGTATTGACAACTTGTCTGTCTGCCTTTATTACGTTATGTGTGGAGCTTTTCTCCACATGCCTCTACTGAAAATGAACTCATATCCAGCTAGACTATATGGGTCAACAAATGTAAAAGTAATAACAATAAATGAATATGGCATCTTACCTGCACGCTCACTGTCTTGCTGATGTGTGGATCCAACCTCCATCATGATGCATGATGGCAGATGTTGTTCTGGGGCTGGATCCACAACACTTAGCAGTAGCCCCTCCTGTCTGGTGAGGGGGGGATGTGTGGCCACCCCCCCACCTGTGGCAGCCTGTTGCCTGCGGATATCTGCAGCACGCTGGCGGACATTTCTAATCAAATCACTGCAGTGATGTCTCACCTGCTCATATGTCCTATCATGCATGCCAACATCATTTATCCTGCTAACAAGGCTTTGCCACAGTGCAGACCTCTCCTGCTGGTTCTGGGTGGTGCGTGAAAACAGGATGGCATACTCACGCACCAGGCTCTGGTGGATCACGTCATCCTCTGCAGCAGAGTATGCCGGATTTCTCTTAGGTGCCATGTCTATCTGGAAAGGTACACAAACAGGTTATCAGCATAGTATCTCAACAATACATGGTACACATTCTATACAGGGAGTGTTAACTTCTACTTATTACTGATTGGTTAAAACCTGATTACAGTGTAGCTATCATTCTATGTCATTTGTACTAAGTACTTGGCCTTCAGACCAGTTGTTTTACATTAGGGAGGTTGGTGGCAAGCACTGTGGTGGCAGGACACATATCTTTCATCCATTGAAGTTGGGAACTGCTGATTGTGGGCCCAGTGTACAAGTGTATTACTTCTGGTATGGGCAGTTGTCCTTTAGGCCAGTTATTTAACATTAACGAGGTTTGTGGTCTGCAGTCATGTGTGACAATAGGCTGTACTCTGCCATTCATAGCTGGGGACATCTGGTATCAGGTTTATAGTGCATGCATATCTGAGCTGTATCTTACTGACATTGCTACACCTTGTTTGTTGTAGCAAACACTACATCTAGGCCTCCTGCATCTACCTTTGTTTATATGCTTGTTATCTGTTAGCTTGTTATTTCACTGGTATGCTACTTCCACATAGTACACATCTTTAAAACACATCTGTGACTCACTACTGTTATCTGCATTGCTTACTGTACGTTCTTCCATGTTACACATGACAGCAAGTGACTGCTTGTCATTGTTGCATTTACTTCATTGTGACACATTGCACTTAGGTTACCTGGCATTTGCTCACTGACGCTTTTATGTCAGTCAGCAGTTGTAGGTAATGTCAGTACACCCTCACTCCCCACTGGACCTTGTTTTCAATCATTAGTGATTACAGAGTTCACAATAGTATTCTAGCATGTCCAGAGGTCAGTTGTCAGTTCCCTCCTCAGTCCAGCTGGTGAGTGTGGTACTCCAGAGACAATGTTAGAACAGATGCATGTACACAGACAACGCCCTCCTCCTAACGACAAATTCAAACTCATGTGAGTGATGCAACCATATACCAGACTGGAGGCTAGGCTCTGTCTACTCAATACCGCCATAACCAGTCACGTGGCAAAGGGGATCACTCACTACACTTCCAGTCTCACGTAGACCTAACACAACAGTGGACCTAACACATGATCACACATGATCATACTTGTAGGCTCAGACCACAGCTCTGCCTATGCAGCAGAGACCTCCTATGCAGACATCCAGGCAACCACTACCACATGAACTAACATGTGCAACACATATCACACAAAGCCAATGTGCTGAACACTCACAGCCATTAACAGTTAACAACACACCTCATACACCTGTACTAGGTGCCTCTATGATCAGGCACACTCACATCACGTTCACCAGGCTTAACGAGGTGAGGGTCACGGTGTGCAGCCTGTCAGGCACTATGACCTGCCACATAACACAAACAGTCAGGTAACCCCAAGGCAGGTACAGGTATGACTCAGTCAATGTCCATGCTGCTGTGAATGGCCTGACACATTCCTCCCTGGACTACATGACATGAGACATTACAGAGCTCTCTGAGCACGTAGCCCAGGACAGTTTGACCCTGACCTTGAGTAGCATCCTACCCTCACCTAGAACAATGCCACAATATCAAGGCACAATTATCCCTTCCAACAATTGACTGACATACTGGTGTCATTCACAGGTGTGCCAATCCCTGCCATCTTGGGGTGGTATGCTTTGCTAGGGACAGCTTGCACCTGTCACCACAGTCCTATTGACATTTGGCGGAGCCTCCTGCTACACCCATTGTGCCTGTATTAGGCAAGGCTCATAAGGCAAACCCACATCCATTTGTATCACAAAGGATGAGGAAGTAAGAGTGATGCTACTCAACACTGGACGTCTAGACCCAAGGATGCACGCACCCAAAACCCTACCTAGCATTATGGACATCGATATCTGTGCAGTAACATGAACCTGTTTCAGGTTTCACAGGAGCACACCAGTACTACCACGTTATAGCTGTTACCATTCTTGTCGGCCACAACAC
The DNA here is from genome assembly GCF_019279795.1 of Protopterus annectens. Taxonomy (NCBI): domain Eukaryota; kingdom Metazoa; phylum Chordata; order Ceratodontiformes; family Protopteridae; genus Protopterus; species Protopterus annectens. The sequence goes on along the minus strand of NC_056730.1, from coordinate 611,122,188 downwards.
TTGAACAAGGGAGGGAGTATCAGTATTCAATGCAGATTCCCACGCCTCCACATTGGTGGCACAGTACAACATAGGTGTTAGGCCATTGAGTACAGTAGACGTAGTTGGGGACCTGGGGAAGAAACATGGTAGCAGTCTGTCATTTGTCTACCACATGGGCAACGTGGATTGACAGACATGTTATATAGCCCAGCTAATCATGACTGATTCACATGTATGGCAGGGGAGGTCATTGTGCCTCTGTACTCATCCATCATCAGGCCTATAATTGCATACAATGCACCTTTTGGGATGTACCTAACCAGACACCTACAGCAACTGGTACAGGACAACAGTACATCATCAAGGGGATGCAATGGCTCACACAGATGTCATATGCTGCCCAGGTAAAGTGAATCCAGCTGGACTCAGTGGCATACTGCCTGTTCAGGGGCAATCTGTGCATGCCATATACAGCCATGTCCTACCTAGCAGTAATGAACGTGATGTACCTCAGGCAATCAGAGTCCCATACAGCCACATGCTCAGGAGAGCTGGACCTCAGCACTGACATACATGGACATGCTGGAGGGGCATATTCCTAACCGAGAGGCTCCCTTCACTCTGTAATGAGCTCACACTACTGGTTAGGCAGAGTCCCTCATTGACTCTCTTCCATAGGAATCTGGATGAGTGGATGGAGATCATAGTTGTACCCCAGGTATCACTTCTATGTCACTGTTAGACAGAGGCGTAGTATACTAAAGTCGGACAAGGGCATAGCAGCATAACTTCTGATTGGGTGGCAAAAGACAAACACATTCTACTAGGCTTACCAATGCCCTAGGGCAAATAGCCTAGTATGAACCTATGAACTGTTCATTCTCAACTGTTCGAGCTCATTACAGAGTAAAGGGAGCCTCTCAGTTAGGAATTTGCCCCTCCAGCATGTCCATGTATGTTGTAGTCAGTCGCTTACCGCTTGCTCAGAGGTGACCTTTGCCCAACATACAAGGCCATGTCAGACCCAGATTTGATGAATATGCTTCACCTAAAAAAATCTAGATCCATCAGAGCCACAAGGCCAGGAGACTTAAACCTCCACACGGCTATTAATAGGACATGCTGGAGGGATAGATTCATCAACCAAAGACTCCTATGCTGTGGAACAAAATCACGGTATATGTGAGGCAGAGCACCTCGATGGCCTTGTTCTAGAGAAATCTTGACCAATGGATGGGAGATCGCAGATATACCCCAGGGATTACCTCAGTGTCACTGCTCGACAGAGGCACAGCAAAATAATGGGTATGGTTCCCCATACTAAAGGGGTGGCGTAAGCCACAAAACTATGGGCTAGTCTTGTAAATGCCCTCGGGCAGATAGCCTAGTATGAACCTATGAACATGTGTGTACTGCTATAGTACTTCTGCCATATGTTGCATGTGTGTGTGTTGTGGGGGATGCACAGGTAATGGCCAGATACGTCTGCACAGGTGACACGTGTGACACATTCTGGGTGTTCATCCATACATACTGGATGTGTGCTGCCATCCAACCCTGTGATGTGGACACAAATTACTCAGCCTGGATATACATATCTGAACAACACCACAAGCACAATACACTACCTTGCTATGTATGCATGTGATTACACAGTTATTCAGTAGTTATGACAGTGATGCTATCCATGCAGCCCACTGGGCCAGTGGAAGCCACAACACACACCGCCAGCACATTTGCATATGCTTACCACAGACATCCCACATACTGCATGTACTGTGCACACAGTTATCTAACCCAGAACAACTGCACACCACTTATTAATCCTGTCCAGTGGACTACAGATACAGGCATATTGTATAACAATAGTAGGAGGCTACTGCAGCACAGGGCAGATTCACATGACGGAAGGCATCTGTTGTCTGCAGTGTTAAGATGCTTCACATTCACCAAATGCACAGATATTGCCAACAATTTTGCAGACAGTTTAGGTGCAGGTACCCCCCCCCCCATTGTCCTACACACGTGTTATTACTTATCCCAGATGACTGTAACCTCCCTATCCTCTCACATGTCCAGGTGAGAGCCACCCTCATCATTGCAGAACACATATCATCACTGTTACGGAATGGTATCCCTGGATGTGTGCTACATTCACCCCTGGAGGACATAGCACCACATGACAGACTGATATTAATCCATGGCCATACTACAGGATATGTACCTGAACAGTGCCATACATACACAGTGGTCCCACACCAATGAGGAGGAACCTCTACTGACCCTGGGAACTACTGCATCATATGCACAACTGGCCTTGTGTTCTAAGCTATGGAAGTGTTAGTTATGGCCCACATGTACAACAATTTTACATATGTTTATATTTCATGACTATCTACACACAACCTATCTCATGGACATACCTATTGATAGTGAACTATGATACATTTGGAGGTGTCACAGTATACACAGGATTAACCTGCTACTTTGCATTACCTGTGTTTGTGGCAGCTTTTGGTGAGTCAGTCGTGCTGCTTGTATTTTGCTGCTGTTGCTGCTGCTGCTGCTGCTGTTTTGCTGCTTGCTGTCAGTATATATTTTTTCTCTCTCTGTCTGTCTCTCTCTCTCTCTTTCTCATTCGGTTAGTGCAATGACTGTATTGCATGAGTGGAGTGTGGGTACTGAATACTTTTGTAGGTATCTGCATGGATCCATGTGATGGCCTCTGCACCAATTGTAAGGCAGCATTTGCTAATTGCAAGCAGCTGGGTGCGTACTAATTGCATGTCTCACTGTGATTTCAGGACACTGCTATAAAGGGTATGTGAGATAGGCGTTGCCCTTTCAGATTGTAGGGCGTGGACCATGCTGGTATGCTGTTGACAGTGTTCTGTGAGTGTGAAGGTTAGTACATCTCCCATGCTTCATGCTGTGTTGTAGATTCAGGTTGCTGCATTTATCTTGCCTGTTCCCTGTAGTGAGTGTGTATGCATACTGACACCTACAACTATATGTCATATGTATTGCTATATGAATATATATATATATATCTGTGTACATATACATACTTTCATATATGTACATTAGCTGACATTATTGGGTACAAGCTAACAATTAGCAGGGCTGTTTCCATTAACACTACTCTAGTATGGGAATCCAGTAATTGGGACTATAAAAGTCTGCCTGACATGCTTTGGGTAGTAGACATACTATATTGCCTTTATCTTCATTCCTACTATTACATGTTCCACTTATTTAGCACTATATTCCTGTATGAGAGTCATGGCTTAGTGGTAGGTCATACAGACTAGTGTTACAATGGTCTTGTGGTAGGGCCTACTAGTATGCTCATATTCTGCTTTTGGGTTGAGTATAGGGCCTATCAATCACAGTGCTAGAGGCACCTTTAAGCAGTTAAAGGGCTTAGTAGGTCTCACAGGAGCCAGGCTGTGTTGCAGATTCTGGTTGCTGCATATATCTTCACTGTTTCCTGTAGTGAGTGTGTATGGCTACTGAGACCTACGATTATATTTCATATGTATTAATATATATTTATATATATGTATGTGTTGATATACATACCTTCAAATATGTACATTACCTTACATTATTATGTACAAGCTAACAGGTAGCAGGGCTGTTTCTGCTCACACTGAACTAGTATGGGAATCCAGTAATTTGGCCATTAAAACTCTACCAAACATGCTTTGGATAGTACATCTCCTATATTGCCTTTATACTGATTCCTACTATTACATGTTATATTTATTTTAGCAGTGTGCTCTTCCACAGCAGGCATGGCTTAGTGGTAGGTCAAACAGACTAATGTTACCTAGGTCCTGGTTTCAAGACTGACAGTGGGAATTTTTTACTTTGCAAACTTTCAAACTGAGTACAGGACCTGTCAATCGAAGTGTTGAGGCAGTTAGAAGGGTGAGTAGGTCACACAGGGGTCAGGCTGTGTTGCAGATTCAGGTTGCAGCAATTATGTTAACTTTTTCCTGTAGTGAGTGTGTATGGCTACTGAGACCTACGATTATATTTCATATGTATTAATATATATTTATATATATATGTATGTGTAGATATACATACCTTCACATATGTACATTACCTTACATTATTATGTACAAGCTAACAGGTAGCAGTGCTGTTTCTGCTCACACTGAACTAGTATGGGAATCCAGTAATTTGGCCATTAAAACTCTACCAAACATGCTTTGGATAGTACATCTCCTATATTACCTTTATACTGATTCCTACTATTACATGTTATATTTATTTTAGCAGTTTGTTCTTGTAAAGCAGGCATGGCTTAGTGGTAGGTCATACGGACTAATGTTACCAAGGTCCTGGGTTCGAGACTGACAGTGGGAATTTATTTTTCTTAGCAAACTTTGGAACTGAGTACAGGACCTGTCAATCAAAGTGCCATAAAGGCACTTTTAAGCACTTTAAACCAGGTCTGCGCTTGCTGAGCTCACGACAAGACTGGCGGTGAGCTCCGCTAACACAAGCGACACCAGCTATTTTCTTTGAAAGAAAAGAAAAAGGGGTGACAGGAAAGTGGTGAAAAGGGGTCACAAAGAGGGTAAGACAGTAGGGAAAGAAGCGTGGGATTTGCAGGAAGGGTGTAGGTAAGGCCCATAGATGCCCATGTCTTTTGCAGCAACAGCTGTATATTTCTATGTATTTTGGTGAGACATTTGAAACCTTCCACCTCTGAGAGAGGTGTCAGGACAACATTAATATTTGTTGTACAGCCAATTGTAATTAACAGTTTAGATGTCCAGCGGACATGTCTGCGACATGGACAGCTATGTATGGGGCGTAATTTTTGTGGGACAGAGTGCCCTTTTTTTTTTTTTACAGGTGAGAGTGGTATGACAGGTGAAGGAAGTCGGTAAAGCTGGGGAGGTAGGTTGGGTAGGTTAACAGACAAGACAGACAAGACGCATACAGGGACGGTGTATGACACACGTGAGGGGGTTACACAATTGACGGGACGGAGGTTGGGATATCTGAGATGCACGAGCCCACAGATGGCAACAGTGGAACTGATATCCCCACCCATAGGCAGTTGCCACTGTTCCTTCACAGCCCAGGACGGGCTGTGCTGGGGCTGTGTAGGCGGGCAACGGCCGGGCCGTTAGCTGTGCCACACGAGCCTCGAGCTGGCGTAGGGGTCCAAGAACAGTGTCTTGGATCTCCCTACGCACCACAGACCGGACACCGCGGAGGGTGAGTGGGCGAACCCCTCCGGCCACACTTGCAGAGGGGGGACGGGCCCCATCCCCTGCAGTGCTTCCACCCGAAGGTGGCACAGGGCCACCGGAGGGGGGTCCGGCCTGGGCACTAGTGCCAGGTGCAGTCACCAGCTGAGGTGGGAGAGGTGGGTCCGCTGGGACCTGCCTTCCCAAGCGTTCTAGGTTTGTGAGTAGTTATGTTAGTTTGGGTTAGTGGCATTTTATTCCATTCAGATTAGTTGTAACAGCATGCATTGGTATTCCCATCAAACAAACACCCAGATATGGACACCATTGAACAAGGGGCATATCAATATCACATGCATTATTTGAACAGCAAAACACAGTCTATCCACATCCTGGGTTCATTAATGGCAACAGGCCATCGTATTTGCAGGTATAACCAGGGCACATGCAGGAACAGACTTGCATATATGTTTGAACGGACAAATGTCCATGATTAATGAAATGTTCACATACCATTATTTAGTGGATGTTGTTATATGGAATTACAGGGTTGGGTGGGGATAGAAAGTGATGACACATTCATATGTTAAACATTAATTCACATTTATCATAGATACACAATTAAGTTGAGGCTGATGTTTCAAAATAATCTTTATTTGACTGTCATGCTACACCTGTTACACATACATCACTATCCTACTTATTTTGAATTTGATCAGATACATCATCCTGCTACACTTTGATGACAGGACAGGGGACAACTATGGCTGTTTAGTCTGTCAGATAATCATTCATTCTATCTGCAAATTGTTTACTGTTATCACCATATACAGATTTTGAGCTAGACATTCAGATTCAGACACACTGAAATCAGTTTGGGATGTTAATTTGTACTTCCCACATGCATTTAGTTCTGTAAAACACACTGAGGCTTATATATTCAGGGGTTATTACTACTTTCTTTATTCATACATGAGCCTTTCTGTCACTCTCACACATTCTGCAACTTCACAGTTCAGGTTGGTACTTCTAGGCTTTGTTCACATATTAGACCTGTGGTGATTCAAACACTTTCCAACAGCCTCACTTCTGTCATGATTCAGCATTTCAACAGGGGATATATCTGACATGTGACTACCTCAGATTCTGAAGCTGTACTCTTGAGACTATACTGCAGGTTACAGTATATTTAATTAATGATGGGACATCTGTATTACAGCACTGTTTAATCCTATCAATTATATTTCCAGTTACACTTGCATACTGATGAACTTGTTGCAGCCATACCTGCAGACGTTCAATTCCTGATTGCACATTATATTACTTTTAATCAATACACTGCACTGTTCTGATACATGGTACATAATAATATTTATTTACAAGTACTGGGTGGGGTTACTAACCTGCATGGTGGCGCAGCCGCACCAGCCTTCTGGCGTGCATCTCGACATTCGCAGAGCGGACACCTGCAGCTGTAATACAAAGGGAATAATATTGGACTACACATCTCCATGGTATCAGCTGGTTGAAATCCTTACATACATGTGTAAAATGTGACTTACTCAGTAGTGGGGCATTGGGCATTTGCCGGGCCTCCTGGATCCAACGGTTCAATTGGTCCTGCTTGCGTCTCTTCAGGTCCGCATGGTGGTGACGGACCTGCTCACCAGTGCGTGGAATGCCAGTAGCACTGGTCAGCTCACGAGCCAACTGGTCCCACGCCTCAGCCCTATATACTCCCCATGAGACCTGGCCCTGCATGAGTTGGGCCTCGTGATTATGGACAAGGAGCCAGACCATGTATCTGGACTCCTCAACGCCCGAACGCTGTGCTCGAAAGCAACGTCCCTCACCTACTCCACTCATGCTGACTGCAAGTCTGTTCTACAATCAGTTATGCTGTGTATTCCCGCCTATGGGGCTTATATATGCCGCTTTTCCCGCACATTTCTCTGATTGGCCGTTTTGGAATTGTATCTACTTCACTGAAAATGCTTTCTCATGCTCCATTCTGGGTTTTATCCCATATATATGCTATTTCTGCTTTTCTAGGTATTGCTGTCATGGCTTGGTGGTTTAGTTCCTTGACTCTAGTGCATGGTATCCTGTGTTCGAATCTGGCAACTGCTTTTTGCTTTTCCTGACAGAAATGAGTTGAAGACCTGTCAATCAAACATGCCAAAAGCACTTTTAAGCACTTTAAACCTGGTCTGCGCCCGTTTGCGCGGAGGTAACGCATGCGCACTGGCAGTTAGCTTGTGGGAGTGGCGCGCAAACGGTGTGCGCTGGGATAAATCTTAATTGGCTAGTGACACACATGTTCAGCTAATTGCACACAGTTTCAGCCTGTTTATCCGCTGCTTGGCAACGGGCACGCAGTTTGCAGCTTTTGAACACTACTCGCCACGGGCACTCTGTCTCACGGCAGCTTAGCTATCAGTACATTTCTGACTATTTTTATTCTTATGTTACTTCAAAATATATGCTCTGTTTCATTCCATTTTACAAAAGGGAATACATTTACATTTGTACAATACTGTCTGGGGCTTTTAGTGCTTATTTACAAAAATAACTAAAAGGTTGTTGTAGGGGCTCGAACCCTGCCTGCCTACTCATAGGGCGGGTACTCTACCACTAAGCTATTATTTCTTGGCTTACTTTGCATATTTAGTTCTTATATCCTTTTCCCCTGACTGCTAAATGTGATTGCGCTTAGTAGCACACCCGCACACAGTAGCAAACATTTACGGGTTTAACAAAAAAAAAAGGTTTTCATTTACTTTTATGACATCTCTTCACTTTATACACTGATGGCCAGTCGGGGCATGTGTTGTATAGTGTGTTTATTCACATTTTCATGGCCTTTCTCGTGGCTGTTTACTTTCAGCCATTCTAGTTTTCCGGGGGCGTGTCCACTTGCAGAGCTTAGCCTACAGACACGCCCCCTACTCTCTTACACGGACCGTGTAAGAGTTACTGGTGTGATTCAGCATGCCTCATGCACCTCATGCATATGCATGACATGCTGACATCACACAGTTTAACTGCAGCCTCCGTGTAAGAGTTATAACTCTTACACGGAGGCTTCCTGAATCTGGCCCTGTATCTTTAAGTTATAATACCTACAATATGACATTCTGGTCTTATGGTAATTTAATGTGGTGAAATAGGTGGGAACTTTGTTCTGATGAGGTCCTGTTGCTACTGTAATAATTGGACAAAAGTGCTTACCTGTGGAATAAATTTTGTGTATGTCAGTTTTCAGTATTCTTGACTCTAGTCCTTTCCTGCGATAACATTCTGCATACTGTTTGGTTTGTTTTCTTTTTGGCAGTACCTTTTTTTTTTGTAATATGACTACTGTTGATCCAACCAATGCAGTTTCTACAGAACATGAAGAACAGAGACATTCTAATGTTTCAGTGACAGGTTCTCCATACTTTGTTGAGCCTTACACTGAATGAGGTGCCCTCTGCTCGAGTTCAACTCATTGAAGCCGAATTTCCTTATCAGTGCTTTCAACAGGAAATGACTATCAGTACAATGTCTAAGGGTTTGCCAGCACCACTTCTTTCCTATTGAAGATTTTGCCATGATTTATGTGACCGTGGATTCGGTATACAAAGTTATGGGGGGTTGGGCAGGTTGCCCTCCTATAAAAATATGCTTTATTCTTTTTTGTTTGTTATCCAGACGAGGTTTCAGTGGTTATTTTCTTCCACATGTAATCCTGTCTAGCTGTAATATGATGAGTCATAGCAGAAGCATCAGTCTCAGTATCCTTGCTATGAAATTCAGCACTAGTTGTTGCTATCAGAAATTCATACACACAAACCCCACACAAACCCCAAATTAAGGTGCTAGCTGTGGTGGTGCAGTGGTTAGCATTGTTGCCTCACAGCAACAGGTTCTCGGCCTAGGTGCCTTCTGTGCAGAGTTTGCATGTCCTCCCACATTCTAAAGACATGCAGTAGGTGGACCGGACACTCTATATTGGCCACAGGTGAGAGTGTGTGGGCGAGTGAGTGGTAAGAATGAACTACCACAGTAGGGCTAGCCACCCAGTGGTGTAAACCTTGGCTCAAGATGATTGTCACTGCTGAAGTGACACCCCAACCCCATTGTGAATGCAAATAAGGCTAAGCATTCTGGTGGAGATATTCATAAAAGTATAAATATTGTGTGATCAAACTTGGCTACCAAAGAGTTTAACCTCTGTGATTTCTAAGTGATCAGAGATATAGACTGTGCTACAATGCTAGCAGAAGCTACATTAGTGAAACAGAATTTGCCAGAGGCTGCTCTCACAACAGTGTCCATGACAGACTGCATTGCCATCTTCTACAGTGTAGAAGGATCTGACCACATCTAACATATCATCTGACAGGAACACAGTCAAATGCTATGTGTGAGCATAGACACTGTATGGCAGCTGGTAGATATATTCCACCCTCACAAAGAATCTCATGCAATGCACAGAAGGCTGTTCCTCATGCATATTAAGGTATGCGTAGCTAAGACAATCCTTGCTATACAGATGGCCTACCAACCATAAGGGGACATGGTGGGTGTATCACAAGCATCCACCTTACAGATACTACAGCAGTTATCTGATGATATGATATATACAGAAGTATATGTGGGCCACAGGGTACAGAAACAACACTATGTAGGCATTCTAGAAAAAAAATATTCTTGAGGTTCTAAGGGCTGTTGATTGGAACTGCATCACTAGCAAGGCCCCACCTCAGTCACACAGACGTCACATCAGCAATTCACATTCCACCAACTGCCAAGTGGTGTGCAATGCACAGATTACTGCATACAATGTGAACCCAGGCTGTTCCCATGATTCCCATGATTCCCAAATCTGGCATGTCGATTCATAGATGAATGCTGGGCTAACTGCCCTGAAGGGTCATTTTAAGCTTAGCCAACAACTCTAGGCCAGAACAAACCCTCTATCTTGTGTCTATGAGGTGAAGACCTTAACCATTATGCCAAACCCACCTACATCTTACCAATATCAGTGATTTATGCAAGGCAACCTCCCACAGGGACATCTTATGAGAGATAATGGATATGCCCTGAAAATACCTCTCAACTACAGATTTTCACAGAATGCATAGATTTTTGCCTCATATTTTGGTCCGTTTTTCATAAAATTGTGGTTTTCTGGCAAATTAGTGGCAAATCATTAAAGATTGAAGTTATAAAATAATGACAGACATTTGAGTTTCAGACTTCATACCCATCAGAAAATGCATGCTAATGCAAAACCTATTATTCTATCAACTTTTCTAAGTCTGTAAGAGCCCTATTTTAGGCCTTTGTCCCACTTTTATTTACGGCTTTGTCCAGATTTCTTGCTGTAAGAGGTTGAGAGGTATGGCCCTGAAGCCAAAGCTAATGACACAGATATGTGGCTCACACAGAATCCCTGAGATGTGAAGCAACACAGCACTATTACAGACCCAAAGCATCATCAATTATGTGTTTGATTTGTTAAAGACATGCTTCTAGTTTCTAGATTTCATGGGTGGCACTCTGCAGTATGTACCACAGACCAGCAGCAAGATGTTTGTTGATTGTCCAATTCTGTGGTACACAGACAACAAGAACAGGGAACTGCCGTTATAGGACTAAGTAGATTGGAGCTACCAGTGCAGCAGGGTCCAGCTGAAAAGCCATCAGTGAAACCAGATGTAGGGGATATCCATGTGAGGTGCAGCTGGGCCTAACATGCTGCAGCACTGGTAACAACACTGCGAGTGATCCACAACTACAGAACACATTGCACAGTGCAAACATTAAAATTCGATTCATGCAATTCTACACCATGGCTCTACCCTACAGTACACTGACTGGCAATTCTGGGCATTAAAAATTATCTACGCATGTAATACAACAGTGAGGGCAAGGCACAGTTGTCATTATATTATCATGTATGCAAGTGGGGGGGGCATGGTTACAGGAATCAGCAAAGGGCACAGCAGTGGGAGGAGGGTGAACTAAAAATGTAGATGGGAGTGTGTGATATGGACAGGAGACTGGTGGAAGCAAAATATACTGTCTAGTGAGGGAAGAGTGTTTCTAGAGAGGTGTAGGTGTCCAACAGTACTGAGGATAGGTACAGAACAGTTTCTTGGGGCGCAAACTCCTGCAGATGTAGTCACATTGTGTATATGAGTGTTACAGGTGTTGTGAGACTTTAGGTGGGAATCATGCAAACTGTGAATGTGACTGGCCATTGTAGCATTCCCTTCCAGAAATGGCACTATCACCAACACTTTCCAACAAGTAACAAGGTAAAACATAAGACTGCAACTGCCTGCCATGCCATGTGACTGAACACCATGTAGTCCATATGTGTGGTGGCCATACCATGCTGCACCGGGCACAACATCAGTGGTATGTGGAGGAGGTAACAACAGGAGACTTTGATCTAACTGCTTTGTTTGCTGTGCCCTCAATTAAGGCATATGAGTGTCAGTCACAATGTTGGCCCCATCATGTAAATGCAAACTACTCTATGGTGACAGGGCAGCCATGTGCTTGTCAAACACACCAATCATTTGTGTGATGCCCTCATGCAGATCATTCCACAAGTCATGCAGTACACTTCTTGCCTCGGCCATGGCAGTGATGGTATTTGTCTCTGCCTGGATAACAGCCCCCACATCCATTGAGTAATGTCAGGTTTGACACTAAATTCAAGAATGCACAACAGCCATAATGGTGTGACAAGATCCAGCCTAAAAATCCCAACAGCTGTCTCAATGTCCTGTTGAGCAGTCACTGTCAACTGCAGCGGCATGGGCAGGAATCAAGGGTGCTGCCTGAGTAAGAGTGCTGGGAATAACATGTCATTCTACAGGCTCTGGAGAGTTCCACAGACAACAAACCTGTATCACTGGATGTGGGGAGCACTGCACTCACCAAAACCATAGATGCCAACAATGCTACTGTGCCTTCAGTCACTGCTACTGTAAGTCTGCCATCATCATCAGTGTCTAATGCAGCGCTATTAGGCATGCCCTGTTACATAATAAAATACACCATAACCATAGCATTTGTGAAAGCAGAAATATAAATATTCATGTGCAACAATACTAACGTGACACTCTAACTTCTCTCTGATGCATCAATGGTATAGATAACATTTCTGCAAAGAATGCAAACAAATATGCCTTGCATGCCATGCCTTTGTGCCTGACCCCTACATGTGCATGAAGAGGAGATATGATGGTGCTGAGCATTTCTGAGTGCAAAGCACTGGTGTACCAGTGAAATGTGTAAGGAAATTCCAGTCTGATGGATCTCTACCAGAGACACAAGATGGTGCATCCAGTTAAGTTCCCACATCAAGGACTCCACCAGGTATTAGGATCATTTCAGTCTCCTCAGATAAGGACAACAAGAACTTCCCATGGTGGTCAGGTTGGTTTGTGATTGCAGCCAGTTGACCTTAGCCATCTTCTCTCATGAAATGGTGTGGGCCTTATGGCAGGCATGTAGGATCATATCAATGACCCTGTGATGGACCTTCTGTTGTGACCTCAGATCAAACTGACATCTGCCACTTGCTCATGCCACACACACACGTTCACAGAAGGTTCGGTCATACATGTCTCTGTCCAGTATCCACAGTCTTTGTCTATGGTGGGCCTGTAGTAGTACATCTGTCACTACCTAAGCACTTCCTCTCCTTAGTCGCTATGTATCTACCTGTAAATGTGGACATATACTTATGATCAGTGAACAGACACACAATATGCACAGCAACAGCTGTAGTGGTCATACGTCCATGAGGTTGTTGTGCCACCATAGTAACATGCCTACCATACCAAGCTATCACAGGAAAGTTCCTCATACTGGTCCAGTAAGACAACATGGGGTACTGTTGTGACAGGCAAGCTGTCAGCAATGTATACATACTTGTGCTACAAAAAGCCCAGACATTGTGTGTTCTGCATAATCACCCTATCCATTATCTGTTATCCAGTGTGCTGTTCCTGCGTCACCTAGTCCATTATATTTCATATGTGATCCACAGATGTAGTCCATGTACACTGTAACACAGTCCTCTCTGAGTCACATTCCAGCAGTCATAGTGCACTTCTCACACAGCCTTATAGCCAAATCTTTGGTGGCCTAGAGCCTGTGCCTGAGCCCTCTCCTCTCTCATTCATTATTAAAACACTCCTTGTCCTCCCCTCATCAGCAGGTTGCTGCAACTCTCTCAGAAAAGAGTTTCATAATTATCAAGTGAATCTTCCCAACTACCTATGCTCCATATACTCTTAACCAAGCAGATGTTCCATACTTCTGTCCTCTGTAGAACAATGCAGTCATTTACTGCAGAGATCTGTCATAATCCTTTCTGTGGTCTCCAGCTCCCCTCCTGTCAGCCAGTCACTGTGGAGCAATCCCCCTACCCTAACAGCAAAAGATCCTTACAGTTAACCAGTCTTTCTGGCCTGTGCACCCTTATCACAGCAGATATAGACCAGTCCTTCCCTTAGTAGACCACTCTAAATATTTTAACTGTCTTCCACTATCTAATCCTCAAAAAGCTGATAGCATGTAGTGGTCAGACATCCATGAGGTTGTTGTGTCACCAAGACTGTTCCTCCACTGGTCCAGTGAGGCAGCATGGTGATAAACTGTTGGAGGCTGCTGTTCTAGTTATGTCATTTCAGGATTTGTGGCATGGTAATGAAGGTACAAAGGCAAGTTAGGCTGGAAATCTCTGAATCATATTTTAAACACAATGTATTCCATCCCTAGCCTGTGCAACAATATTCATGCCTGCCCAGGCACACATACCTAGATGACTGCAATGCAGTCAGTTCATGCGATTGACTGGGCCACTAGTTTATTAACTTCACATCTCAAACAACAAAATGGTTTATTTAGCGATGATAACTTTAGCCCAGCATCTCCTCGCCTCTGACATCATGGTTGATGTTACTGCCCTTCTGCCTGTCAGGGCATGTCATGTGACACCTGCCATGTGCATTGACATTAATCTGCTACATCTTTCCTTTCTACTGAAATCTGTGACGTCAGCCTGGAAAGGCTTATAGAGGGTATAAGAAAGAAAAAAATCTTTCACTACTGTATTCTTCAACTTGCACTTCTACCCTTTCTGGCTATGCAATACATTCATTTATTTGCCATTCAAAACATGAAAAAGGTAGGGAGTTTTCTGTATGTCAGTTAGCTACACTATCCATTGTGTTCACTGAGGTGCTTCTTTGTGACTGTGCATGTGCATCACCACGATCATAAAACATGACACTCTTGAGCTACTGTGGGTCATATGACTGCTCTGGAAGTGTCCCAGTCATTATGTGACCTGTTGTGTTTTCATAATTTCATAAGTTCTAAAACTGTGCTCTGGCCCCAAGGCCATCAAGGAACATAGACTCCCATAATGAAGGATAAAATGTCTCTGATTCAACCCATAAGTCTTAATTTATTAAAAAAAATCATATTAGATGAAGAGCATACTAAAAAAATGTAAATGATTCCACAAAATAGGCAATGAGTGTGTAATAACATTTTGGGTTTGTTTAGTTCTATTAGAATCAACATTAAAATTAAGACCCTTATATTTTGATGTCCTATTATTTTTCTGAAGCTCCATATTTAGCATTATTCTGAGTTTTTCACTTCTAAGCACCTTGTAAACATGAATCATCTTACCTCTATAATGTCTATAATGTAATGAAAATAAATTCAACATTTTAAGCCCATCAGAATACTTGATATTAAATAAGCCATGAATTTCCTTTGCAAATATTCAGTGAATAGTTTCTATCCTAGATAAATCTTTTCTGGAGTTTATACGAAATTAACTGTTGCATTCCAAGAATGGTCTTATAAATGTTTTGTATAAATTTGCCGTTATATTTCTGTACTAAAGATTTACTGATGACAATGTTCAATTTTTTTAGAAAACAAGCGATTATTACAGATTACTGTCAAGATCCTTACACTAAGAAACCTCTTCCAAATTGCAATCCTGTAGAGCTATATTCTACTTTATTGTTGGCTTACCAAAATACATTGACTTACCAACACTGAATGTAATACTAACATCAGATGCCTATGTACTAATCTTATCTAAGTATTGATTAATTTTCTCATAATCTTTATTACTCAGTTTGTTTGTTTGTTTCTTTCGGCTTTTCCCGGTTAGGGGTCGCCACAGCGGAACTCCGGTCCACTAATGATTGGCAGTACATTTTTACGTACTGCCTTGCCGGGCCTAATGCACAACCTTCAACGAAGGAATGCCCATTCACGCATGTCACCACAAAGAAGACGCTCTAACTGAGAATCGAACGGGCAACGTCTAACTGTGAGGCAACAATGCTACGGCAGCACCACCACCACGGATCAATCTTTATTACTCAGTATTATCTGCATATTTATTTAACCAAAATAACTGAATCAATGGTATAGTTGAGAATACCAAAATGAACAATACAGGACCAAGCTCAGAGCCCTAAGATGCACCTCTATGTACTTTCCTTAAGGCAGAAGTATGCCCTTTAATGTCATGCACTGATTTCTGTCAGTCAGTTAATTATCAATTTAATAACCATCATCATCATCTTCTTTTGGCTGTTCCCATAGCAGATCAGCTGTTTCCATTTCTTCCTGTGCTCTGCATCTTGCTCTGTCACACCAACCACCAGCATGTCCTCTCTCACCGCATCCATAAACCGTATCTTAGGCTTTCCTCTTTTACTGTTACCTGGTAGCTTCATCCTTACCATTTTTTTCCCAATATACTCAGCATCCCTCCTCAGCACATGTCCAAACCAACGTAATCTTGCATCTCTGGCTTTGTCTCCAAACCTTCCAACCTGGGCTGACCCTCTAATATACTTATTATTCCTAATCCTGTCCACCCTAGTCACTCCCAGTGCAAATCTTAACATCTTTAACTCTGCCACATCTAGCTCTAACTCCTGCCTTTTTGTCAATGCCACTGTCTCCAACCCATGAAACATAGCTGGTCTCACTACCCTCTTGTAGACCTTCCCTTTCACTCTTACTGGTACTCGTCTGTCACAAATCACTCCTGACACTCTTCTCCACCCACTCCATCCTGCCTGTACTCTCTTCTTCACCTCTCTTCCACACTCACCATTACTCTGAACTATTGATCCTAAGTATTTAAACTCATCCACCTTCACCACCTCTACTCCTTGCATCCTCACCATTCCTCTATCCTCCCTCTCATTCACACATATATATTCTGTTTTAGTCCTGCTGATCTTCATTCCTCTTTTCTCTAGAGCATATTTCCATCTCTCCAGGGTCTCCACCACCTGTTCCCTACTCTCACTACAGATCACAATGTCATCTGCAAACATCATAGTCCACAGGGACTCCTGTCTGATCTCGTCTATCAACCTGTCCATCACCACTGCAAATAAGAAAGGGCTCAGAGCTGATCCTTGATGTAATCCCACCTCCACCTTAAACTCATCTGTCACTCCCACCACAGACCTCACCGCTATCACGCTACCCTCGTACATATCCTGTACCACTCTTTCATACTTCACTGACACTTCCAACTTCCTCATACAATACCACATCTCCTCTCTAGGCACTCTGCCATATGCTTTCTCTAAGTCTACAAAAACACAATGCAATTCCTTCTGACCTTCTCTGTACTTCTCCATCAACACTCTCGGAGCAAACATCACATCTGTAGTGATCTTTCCCAGCATGAAACCATACTGCTGATCACTAATCATCACGTCCCTTCTTAACCTAGCTTCCACTACTCTTTCCCATAACTTCATGCTAATGCTATGACTGTTCAGTTTAATCCCTCTGCAGTTACTACAGCTCTGCACATCACCCTTATTCTTAAAAATTGGTATCAAAACACTTTTTCTCCATTCCTCAGGCATCCTCTCACTTTCCAAGATTTCATTAAACAATCTAGTTAGAAACTCCACTGCCATTTCACCTAAACACCTCCATGCTTCCACAGGTATGTCATCTGGACCAACAGCCTTTCCATTCTTCATCCTCTTCATAGCTATCCTTACTTCCTCCTTGCTAATCCATTGCACTTCATAATCAATAGACTATAAAACTAGATCACTTAATACTTTGCAAATACAGAAATTAGATAACAGAATCAAATGCTTTTGCTAAATCTAGAAAAATAATACCATAGGAAAAATCAGTGTTCAAGGCTATTGTGACTTGTTCATAAAATTCTATCAAATTGGTTAATATGGACTGCCACTTTAAGAACCCATGTTGATGTTAATCAGCAATTTCTGAGCATTTATTTTTGTCCTGTATCAAATCAATAAAACATTTCTCAAAACATTTGCAAATGCTGGAAGTAAGCCTTACTGGTCTGTAAGTATTTATATTTAAGGTTTTACCTTTCTTTAATATTAGTATAATATTTGATGTTTTCCATAAATGTGGTACTGCACTATTCTGTAATAATTTGGCAAAAAATGTTTAACAATATGGTTAATAAAATACTTTCCAATTTTTAATCATAATAGCCAGAATATAAATCTGTGCCCACTGATGTACTATTACAAATATTCCCAAAGGTTTTATAAATCATTGCTTTGCTTTTTTCCCTAGGAAACTGCCACATAAATTCAAATTTTTATCAGATCACTAATATTACTCATGTTGTCATCAATACTGAAGAAATGATTATTAAAAATGTCAATAATCCTATTTGTATCACTAATAACTATATTATTCAATTCTATTAACTAGGAAGGATTTCTGCTCCTTCTAAATGGATTAATGAAGCTACAGTTGGCCTTATTGTTCTTCATTATAAATAACTTCATTTCATATTGTGCCTTTTCCATACTTAGAAGATTGTGAAATTTCTTTGAAACTTTAATTTTGATTTATTTTGAGAGCAGGAAATCTTTTATATAATCAAACACAACTTTTTTTCTTCTTACATAATTAAATTATTTTTGCATACTTCCGCGGTGGTGCAGCGGTAGCGTTGTTGCCTCACAGCAAGAGGTTCTCCCTTTCGATTCTCGGTTGGAGTGCGGGGAGTGCTTTCTGTGTGTAGTCTGCATGTCCTCCCCGCAGTTGGATGGGCGTTCAAAAGACATGCGTAAATGGGCGTGCCTTCGTTGAAGGTTGAACGTCGAGCTGGCACCTCGGCATTCGTGAAAATCTACTGCCAATCATTAGAGGACCGGAGTTCCACTGTGGCGACCCCTAACCGCGAAAAGCCAAAAGACAACAACAGCATAATTTAATTATTTTTATTATTTTTCTACTCAACTATTTAGATAATTTTTGATCGCAAGTTTTTTGACATGTTAAAGGTAGCAGCCATCCTGTCCTTTAAAATCTGTAGCAATAAACTATATCCATAATTATCATCTTTAATTGTGCCAAAAATGCTCTGGCTTATTTTAAGAATTTTCTTTTTTATGATTTCAAAATCCAAATCTAAGGTTAAATATTGTGATAGTGTCACAAAGAGATGTTTATATACAGAAAAAAAAAAACACAGAATTGTGGTCAGACTTGCCCAATGGAGTTCCAACTTCTAGATCATTTATAACTTGAGGAATATTAGAAATCAATAAATCTAAGACATTTTGCCTCTTATTTTCTCATTCACTACTTGTGTTAATTGATAGTAACTTAATATATCCAAAAAAACACCTAGCATATAAATTAGATGTGCTAAATTCATCCCATTTTATATAAGGGTAATTAATCAAGGTACTTATCTAAAATATCCCAAAAATTTATAAACATTCTTATCCATACCAAGCCTACGATAACAAATCATAACTCTAATTGTATCAGAATTTGAGGAAATATCTATAACAACTATTTATCTAATATCATCTGGGAATACTGCTGATGATGGAAAGGAACTATGAACCAAGACCATAATGCTACCACCTCTGGATTTATCTCTACTACACTTATAGCAATTATAGTTTGGAAAACAAATACCCAGTGAAGACTCTGTAATAGTTATAATGCTAACATTTTCCTTAAGCAATACTATATTTTATTCATTATATTTATGCCCAAACTACATTGCACAAGCTACATCTTAGAGTATTGTCAAATCATTTACTTCATTATTTGGTGTTCTTGAAACCCTAAAAAGGAGAAATATGATTAATAAGGCTCCATGATAAAAACCTTGAGCCATAATGACTTAAGTGAAGTGTTATCATAACTGAACATTTTCTCATCATATATAAAGTCTTCCCAGAATTTCAGAACAGGAATATTATAAACCAAGCCCAGCTGCCTAAGCCACATATTAAATAAGCAACCTTAGTATAACTGTAAGCTGCTCATCCTTGAGTAGGTATTATTTTTATATTACATTTTCCAGTGTTTCCAAAATTGATAAGATGACACCTTTCATTTTGTTTAATGGTGTTGCCCTTAAATCATTGGTAGCAACATGCAATACCACATGTTTACAGCTGACATTTCCTAAAATTAGTATCTGCAATAAATTCAGAACACTAATTAATTTCATGCCAGGTGAGGAAGACACTATTATTCTAAATGGATTTAAGTAAGAAATGTTTCTAATAGTCATTTTTAATATTTAGTCCCAAGTATTAAAATATCTTCCTTTTCTACCTCTCTAATTTAATAGTGGGTACTTATCTTCATCACTAACCCCACCTGATACTCTTCTTTTTAACTTATGATTTTTTATTTTTTGTTATTCGCACACATATCTGATTTCCCAACAGGATATATGTCTTCATATATAAATGATAATCCATCTGTAATAGAGTGGGGTGTAATATCACATGGCATAACTTTATCAACTTGTATGTCTAACAAATCACTTAAGGGTGGCCTAGTCTTAATGTCAAAGGATTTAGAAACGCTATCACCTATTGATGTGCAATAAGTATCCAACATATCGGTTTGTGAACTAGTATCATTATGCCTGTCCGCTCCCTTATCGTTCTTTTTCTTCTCCTCTGAATTTTAATTACTGAAAATATCACCTTGATCAGTACTGTTATTTCTAAGTGTTTTTCATATTGTAATCTGTGTTTTATGTGTTTAACTTTAGCTTTCCTCTTTCTTCTCTTTTATTATTTGAAGGCTACTTCTCGGTTAAAGTGGAAATAGCAGAAAAACTGAGTTACTCACCGTTTACTACTTTATCATTGTTATCAACAATAACATCCTGTATATCACTATAATTATATGCGTCTACTGCATCTTCAGTAGTGGCCATATCATCAATCTTTGCAAAATAAACTGACTTGTTTTTGTCAAAATCTAAGTCTGTCTCCCTTAATACTAAATGCTGACAAAATATCTTATAAGTGACACAGTCTAATTCATTAGCAGGATGTTTGTAATCCATAAGAAAATGGAAGCTAGGATCAACTGGATGATATGCACTACAAAATTAATTCTGATATCTTCCTTCCTTTTACAGTTTATTGTACCACATAAATTATTAGGTGCATTTCCACAAAGAGGTTTTTCCAAAATGCTTTTAGATAGCTCATTTTTTAATAACAGCTATATCATCTTGTCAGCATTCTGTAAACATAGCTATTGTTTCAACTGCTTTGCTAGAAATGCACAAGTCCATTCATTGTTGAATGTATTTTTCCTTTCAGTTCCTTCAACTTTAAAGAGTTTATGCTAATATCATTAATGTGCTGAGTTTTATGTAATATAAAAGTTTCATACTTATTACATTCAATCAGAAATTGTTACTTATTAAACCATCTAATACATATTTGTCCACATTCAGAGTAGAATATAAATTAACAGACTTAAATATAATCTATAGTACCTAAAATAAAAACAAAATACTACTAAGTTTTTACAAATAGGCCAAAAACACTTTAAAGAATTGCCGCAGAATAAAATACTACCATCCACCACCACACATGCCTTTTTAGGGCAGATGAGGTATACAGACTATACATTTAGACATATGAGCAAATAAAACTAAGTAAACACAGAACAAACAAGGATGGACTCACAGTTCTACAGAAACTGTAGAACTGTAAGTTCTTCCTTACAGTTCTACAGAAATTGTGGTTGTAATAGAAATAAGTTCCAATTTTCCCAGTTTCCTAGTATCACAAAACAGCACAAAGACGCACAATACATGTCTTTGCACCTTTGCTTCGCCTCAAGATGCGAACACGTCTGCTCACTTCACATCCACTCACAATGGGCATTTTAAATAGCCCAGTACACAGTGTATGATTGGTTGAGGCTGCTTTCATTCAAGAAACAAGAAAACAAAAACACAGTGGAGTTCCCTACATCTTTATAAAGATATGAGAGAGCTCCAAAATAAAAATAAAAAGTGCATGTCAACTCAATGCTCTGAAAAGGACAAGAGTATAACAACAAAATAAAAAACAATGTTTCCCTGCACAAAATCTTAAGTTTGAAGCTGTATCGCCAGCAAATTGCTTATTATCCCTGTTATACATCGCACCTACTGCATAATTAATCAGCACTGATCCACACTGTGCTACTTTCACTTAACTATCTAATCCATATGTGGCTAAGTCATACCTCTCAACCTCTCAGTGCAAGAAATCTGGACAAAGATTGACAAAATGGGGGGGGAAGGCCCAAAAATAGGGTCATATATTAAATATTACTCTTATAAGCTTAGAAAGTTGCTAGAGTAACAGGATTTGTTTTAACTTACATTTTCTGAAGGATTTGATGTCTGAATCTCAAATGTATGTCATTATTTAGTGACTTCATTCCTCAGATCATCCCAGTAATTGGTCAGAAAAACACAGATTTTATCAGGAACAGACCAAAAATATGAGCCAAAAATCTGGACATTCTGCAAAAATCTGTACAGTTGAGAGGTATGAGCTAAGGAAGTGATTTTCTGAACTGGGCCCATTTAATAAAGTCACTGCAGGTGTCAGCCAGACCAGTACATTTTACGTTAAGTGCGTACAGGGATGTGGAAAAGAAATTAATCGAGCTTGGCTACTTCACTCTAAATACCTCCCTGTTTTTTTATAGTTTTCCTCTTCTTTGGCATGGTTTGTCTGACATCTTGGTCATCATACTTATTTTTGTTTCAAAATAAGAGATTATTTGGACTGCATTTCTTGTCAAGAGCAAAAGTGATACAATGTCTGCCCACTGTTTTCTCTCTAAACAAAACCCAAGCAATCATATGCTAGGGAACAAAGTTCTGCACCACTTCTTACTTAAACCTGCAAAAAATAAAATACTGCCTACACTAACAAAACAAAAGAATTAATCACATTGATGTATATCTATAATGGCTGACAAATATTCACATTTTCCAGTTAATCTGTTCTTTATTTTTTCATTTTTAGTTTGTACTAACTACCATGGGTGACCACAGTAGTTCAGCTCTCTGGTTCGATCCTCAGCTGGGGTGCCTTCTGTGCGGAGTCTGCATGTCCTCCCTGTGGTCATGTGGGTTTCCTCTGGGTGCTCCAGTTTCATCCCAAAGACATGCTGTAGGTGGACTGGACACTCTAAACTGGCCTAGGTGTGTGTGTGTGTGTGTGTGTGTGTGTGTGTGTGTGTGTGTGTGTGTGTGTGTGTGTGTGTGTGTGTGTGTGTGTGTGCCTTCTGTGGAAGGCTGGGCACTGGACTGGCAACTCAACACCATAAAACTCCACTGCCAAACATGAGCAGACAGGTGATCCGCTGTGGCTACCCCTAACCAGTAAAAGCCAATAGAAGAAGTTTGCACTAACTACCAAAGGGTGTGGCTTCAGTCTTTAAAAAAAATGAAGTGATCGCCTTACAGTTCAAGCAAATGTTCATATTGCTACATCTATAAGTAAATGGCAAATTATTCAGCACAAAATTATCTTTACAGTGGCTGCATTCATTTGATCTTAGGTCTTAAACTGGATTTTATAAGTCACAATAAACACTGTAAATATTAATTTTTGCACTGTTGAACCTTTTGGCTTACAATCTCATTAACCAGTCAAGCAACACACATACTGCGAGCAGCACTTCTTCACATGAGACTAAGCTGTTCTGTCTGTGTCACTTGATTGTTGAGATATTCAGAGAAATATGAAAATGATTACTATACAAATAAATAGTATAAAAACTGCATTCAATATATACCTAGCTGCATTAAATGAAAGTCATACATCAATACAACTGTATTTGTCATCATGTAAGCCTTACAATGATATATTCTAATGTCCTGTATATAGCATGGTATTGGAATTATTAATGCAAATATGAACAAGCAGTATTAGATGCCTGGAGATGTCAGTAGAATGTAATGGACTTTGTTTTTATTCCAAACAAACATGTTAACAAAGAAGTAAATCCTTACAAGCAAATACTCTCTGGGATTTAGAGATGAATTGGGTACAGAGTGTTAGCTAGCAGCCATGCAAAGGTGGCAGGATTTCAAGGACAAATGTGTAATGCATGTTTTCCAAGCCAGGCGTCACGCCATGAAATAAATTCTTGAATATTAGTACTATTAAAGGGCACAGTGCTCCTGTATGATATCCAACATTGTTTTACAAGTACTAAAACACAATTACTGTTGTCAGTTTTGAAGCACAATATTGCCCTTCATGGTGGGTATAACAAGAAAATATTGGACCTTCCAATGCTAAGCTGTCTTCTGCCTGTAGCTCTGGGGTTTGCTATGCCCTTGGGTGGTACATTTTCTTCTTAACATTTTCACCCTGTATGAAGTTAGTGCATACATAGCAGATGTACCTCCCTGGACTACATGAAAAGAGACATAGAGGAACTCTCTGATCATGTAGCCCAAGCCGGTATGACCCTGACCTTGAGCAGCATCTTACCCTCACCTAGAATGATGCCACAGTACAAAGACAAAATGATCGATTTTAACAATTGGCTAAAATTTTGGTGTCATTCTAAGGGGATCCAGTGTCTGTCAGCCTGGGATGACATGCTCGACAAGCCACGTTGCTTCGCTAGGGAAGGCTTGCACCTGTCACCACTGGGCTTTCGGATATTGGCAAAGGCTCTTGCCACCCCCATAGTGCCTTTTTTAGGCAAGGCTCAAAAGTCAAACCCACCTCTATAGACAGCACAAGAAACAAGAAACTAAGGGTAATGCTGCTAAACACCAGAAGTCTTAACCTCAAGATGCACGCACTCGAAGCTCTCCTCAGTATGGAGAACATCGATATCTGTGCAGTGACAGAAACCTGGTTCAAGGCTCCAGAGAGCACCCCAGCACTACCAGGTTGTACCTCATATCATGCTTTTCGGCCCCAAAACCTGGACCGAACCACAAAAGGAGGGGGAGTGTCCATATTTATCAAGGATATTCACACCTCCAGGTTAGTGGCATTGCACGAAGTATCGGAGACCATCCATGTGCAACTAACAGTGGGCAAGACTGCTTTTCAGTTTATAGCATCCTACAGAACACCCTCTCAAAGTCAGGAATCCCACTCGGCTTTCCTGAAAATATTGGAGAACATGAAGATCTCTCTGAACACCATTATATTGGGCGACTTCAACTACACAAACATAGACTGGGGGCACTACTCAAGCCCCAGCACCTTAGCCCAAAGGTTCCTGGAAATTATAAACTCAAATGCTATGGAACAACTAGTCACCACTCCCACAAGAGGGGATAACATACTAGACCTGATCATTACCAACATGGGGACTCTGTGCTCCACACCTGACGTATATCCCTCATTGTTAAAATCAGACCATAAATTAATTTCACTGGATGTCCACATCCCGACCCCACCCCCAGCCCAGAAAACCACAGTGAAAAACTTCTCAAAAGCGAACTTCTCACTTCTCAAAACCGAAGTGGAATCCTTCAAGGCCCCAGGGCCAGTGGAAACTACGGCCCAAACTGCAGAATCCTATATAAACGCATTCTACGGACATCTCCAGGAATGCATGGATCATGCTATCCCAAACAAAACCAAAACCCAAACATCCAAAGGCAGGCGTCCAGTCTGGTGGACCCCAGCCATAAATAAACTGTACAACAGAAGGAGGAAGATACTACATGATAGAGCAAAATCCCTAATAGGGAAGGCATCCCTGATCAGTACTAGCAAATAATTACGATCCCTCATAAAATCCTCCAAGGCCAGCTTCGAGAGAAAAATTGCTCAGGACACTAAAGACAATCATAAGGCTTTTTTCAGTTATGTTAGGAACCTGGGATGCAACTCCCAGACTTGTTCTGAGTTGATTCTAAACGACAAAAAATACACTGAACCCACAGACATTGCCAATATCCTGGCAGGCAGGTTCAGTGCAAACTTCTCCACCCCCTCTCCCCCAAACAAAGAGCAAGTATCTATCCCGGCAGAGGGCTGCCTCCCAAACATCTCTGATGCTCAGGTGAAGGCTGCCCTCTCCAAAGCAAAAAACACTGCTTCCATGGGACCAGATGGCGTCCCGGGTTGTGTCCTACATGAACTCCAAGAAGAACTAATCCCTCAAATAAAACAGCTGTACAATCTCAGCCTCACTACAGGATATGTGCCCACAGAATGGCGTACAGCAACAGTGGTCCAACTCCACAAAGGTGGAGCCTCCACGGACCCTGGAAACTATCACCCCATAAGCCTGACTAGCTTAGTCTGCAAGGCTATGGAGAGGATCATCATGGAGCTCATAAACAAAGACATTGGGGACCTACAGACACTAGATCCTACCCAGTTTGGCTTTGTCAAGGGCAGATCCTGCCTTTTGAACCTGGTTGACTTCTTCGAAACAGTCACCAAAGCCATAGATGAAGGGAAGGTAGTCCACATAGCCTATCTGGACCTAGAAAAGGCATTTGACACAACAGCCCACTTGGGCATCATAGATAAGCTATCCAGCTTAAATATAAACCCCTATGTCACAAGATGGGTCGCAAACTGGCTCAAAGACAGAACCCACAGAGTGAGAGTTGCTGGAGCCATGTCAGACTCGAAACCGGTCACAAGTGGCGTCCCACAAGGTTCTATCCTGGGACCGCTCTTGTTCGGTATATACTTTTCCGAGGTACAGGCCAACGTGGGTGGACTATGGCTCACCAAGTTCGCAAATGACTGCAAACTAGGCGCCATAATCAACTCTCCAGCTGACACAAACATCCTTCAAAAAGACCTCACAGAGACGGATAACTGGTGCCAGAGCCATGGTCTACAGCTAAATGCCAAAAAATGTATAGTCATACCCTTTGGCAAAAACAATGTGCCCACAAATTACCACATAGGCAGTAACACATTAAGTACAGAGAAAGTAATTAGGGATCTGGGGACCCAAGTTGATAGCAATCTCTCCTTTGACAACCACATTGCCAAAGTGGTTAGAAAGACCTTTTACATAGCCCACCTCATCATGAAAGGATTCACATCTAGATCAAGAGAGGTAATCGTGCCCCTTTATTCATCCCTCATCAGGCCCATCATAGAATACAATGCCCCTTTTGGGATGTACCTTACCCGACACCTGCAGCAATTAGAAAGACCCCAAAAGTACCTCACCAAGAGGATCAAGGGACTCAAACAGATGCCATATGTTGCTCGGTTAAAAAAACTCCAGCTCTACTCAGTTGCATACTGCCTACTTTGAGGCGATCTATGCCTGACGTATAAAGCTATGTCCAATCCAGAATTAATGGACATGCTCCACCTCAGTAAATCTAAATCCCTTAGAGCCACACGCTCGAGGGACTTGAACCTCAGCACTGAAATAAATAGAACTTGCTGGAGGGACAGATTCATAACCCAGAGGCTCCCTTCGCTCTGGAACAGAATTCCAATTCATGTTAGGCAGAGCACCTCACTGAATCTCTTCAAGAAGAATCTTGATAAGTGGATGGGGGATCATAGGTCTGTCCCGGGGATTACTTCCGTGTCACTATTAGACAGAGGCACAGCAAACTAAAACTTAAAAAGGGCACAGTATACTCAAATCAAGGGGTGGCATAAGCCAAACAAAATCGGGCTAGGCTTATAATTGCCCCAGGGCAGATAGCCTAGTATGAACCTATGAACCTCTGAACCTAAGATAATCATGGGTCTATATCACACTGTTGAATACTTACTTCTTTGTATGACTATTTATCAAACCCACTTTGTCGAAACCTCTCTTCAGCAAACAGCCATTTCATCAAACTTTTTCATAGGGAAAATCAACGGCTGGTCAACCTAGTGCCCATCACTAAATTCTAATAATTTAAAACCCACCACCCTAACTAAATATGCCAACTCTGAGGTTGCACTATAATGGGGAAAAGGGCAAATCCCTGACGACGGCCAACCATTGTTTTTCCCTAAGAAAAACTTTGATGGAATGGCCAGTCGATGAAGAGATGTTTTGACAAAGTGGGTTTGATAAATAGAGATTTGACTAAGTTAGTATTCGACAATGTGATACAGACCTGATGATTATTCTACATAAGTTGGCAAATTACTAATTATCTGAAAGCATGTACTGAAACGTAACAGTGAGCTACCAAGTTTGAACTGCAGTTATTACAAATGGCCTGGCATGGGTGTAGGAATATAAGAACATCCATTTTGGGGAGAGTAGATCATTGTTTTAGTGCAGTGTACACCATTTCTTTGATTAATATATCTATTTTCACCACTACAGTATTCAATAAATATAACCACAGTGGTGAGAGATTTTCTGAAATGCACAACATTTAAAGCAAAGTGATATCCAGCCCCCATGGTGCAGAATGTTGAAATAATGACTATGACTCAAACAACCAGTTTTCCATTTGCAGGATGTGAGTCTGAGGGGCTGGTGGGGGAGAATGAGCTTGCGTTCCCTATGCCAAATCTCTCATCCTATTTATAAGGAAGCTACAAGGCCTGCAGCACTGCCAACACCTGCGAGAGTGGCAGTACCAACCATCTTTTGTAGCCAAGATAGCTCATACTGTGCCAGGTATGGACCTTCCTAGTGAGCAAGGAAACAGAAAGCATACATGGAAGCAAACATACTTTGTCTGTCAGATGGTCAGCTATGGCAAGTCCACAAACAATGTATGGAGATGGATGAACATACTGTTCTGGAGCTGCAAGTTGAACTGTTCTCTGTCATGTGGCTCTTATCGCTGGAAGAAAGAATGGGCTATGACTTCCTGGGGAGGCAAGAATGACTTGTAAGGCTCCGGTACAGCCCAAAGATGCCTAGCTCTGGTCATTGTGAAATGGACTGGATGTCTGTCTGAAGGCAGTGGAGCTTTTGGGCAGGGACGGGGGTTAAATGCTTAAAGTAAAGACTCTTTGGGTGCTTTGTGTATTTGTCCTAAGCATTTAGTTCGCACTAAACAATTTCATGTGCAAGGAGAATGGAGCTCATATTCAAAGTGCTTTCATTCACAGACACCCAAGTCATGAATAGCGCATACGCCTTACACTTGTGCACTCATCTATTCATTCACAGATGCCTGAGTCATGAATAGCACATATGCCTTATATTTGTGCACTCATCTATTTATTCACAGAAGCCCGAGTCATGAATAGTGCATACACCATATACTTCTGCACTCATCCATTCATTCAAAGATACATGAGTCATGAATAGCTCATACACCTTATAACTGTGCACTCATCTATTACATTTTTGTGCAAGGTAGACTCCCTGGTGAGGTGGGGAGGCTACATCCAGAAAGCTGTGCGAAATGGCAAAAATTGTTGGTGCAGAAGCAAAACCAAAATTAGTAGAAGTACTGTCTTTAGCTGACAAGTGGAAGTCATACTAATAAATTGAGGATGAATTTCTTAGCCTTTTATCTAGGGTTTTTTTTCACTTACGGGCAGCCAAAGTTCTCCTACGAAGTTATGTCAGGAGTTTCTCAGACTTGTACAGGGGT
Organism: Protopterus annectens; assembly: GCF_019279795.1. Classification (NCBI taxonomy): domain Eukaryota; kingdom Metazoa; phylum Chordata; order Ceratodontiformes; family Protopteridae; genus Protopterus; species Protopterus annectens. The sequence goes on along the minus strand of NC_056730.1, from coordinate 611,093,112 downwards.
GGCTCAAGTGCATCACATAATGTATGGCAATACATTACACTATATGATTCGCCTTGCAGTACATCTAATATTTGTGTGGGGCTTGGCTCATGATCTGTACGCAAAGTAAACAATTAAAAGGTTATCTTTGGAACTAGGATATGAATGATGTGAGTGCTAATAACAGTTGGCAGGTTTAGAAGCTCTGTTGCTCTACTGCAGTGTTTGATATCACAGTGTACATCAGACTAGGAAACATATGCCCCAGAGTATGAAAGGTGCAAAGTAAAGAATGTTCAATTGAAATAGAAAATGGCGCTTCATTCAAGACTCACCACAGATGGCCCCAAAACTGGAGTTGTAGTTATTCAAGAAGCCAGGTATGCTACAACCCTGTGACAATTTCTTGCAGAAGTTTACTCCAGTTTCTGTTATTGTACAAAGGAATTCATTATTCAGTTTTTCCTTGTCTAAGGACAGATGCACCTTGTGCCAAACTATAGCCATAATAGTGCCAAGAAACTGAATTGTTTCTGAAAGTATCACATAAGACTTTACTCAAATCACTGTAAAATCTGTGCTACAGATAAGGCCATAACTTGGTCTAAATTGCTTAAAGTGTTTCTTCATAGTTTTTCACTTAACTGTTTACACCTCAGCATGTGATGCTCATCATTCTGTGATGCATTTGCCCTACTATTATTGTAAATATATAGCCTATTTTTATTAAATGAATGCTTCACAAAATATGCTGACATTCCTAGAACACGTGTGGGGTTTACCCATTACAGTCTATGAAAGCATCCAAATACTAACTTATGGTAATGTCACAGAAATAAAGTTAATTTATATGGGCAGATCCTTAATAAAATGCACATGAAGCTTTTAAGTCCCACTTCAGGAATGATGGGGAAGGAGGCATCACAGCACTTAAGCTAGCAAGTGACATGACATTTATACAAATTAACAAAGGTCATTTTAGCAGCTGTTAAAGTGAATGGATGACTAAAAAACAGTCATAAAGTGAAAGGAATCATGTAGCTAGTTTGGCAGTTAGCACAGGGGATTACTCTAAGTCACTAGACCAGACAGTGCTCCCAGGTCACCTCTGGAAAGAGACTCTTGTGTTCAGTGGGCTGACACAGTTAATAAACATAAAAAATCAGTTTTGCCCTCAGGTGTATAACTACAAAAGCCAGAGACTTTCTATGCTCATAGGTATTTACTACACTACTGACCTGTGAGAATCTTAAGAATCCTAGCCTTATATTCCCATGGCAGTTTTAGCCCTTGTATTTTGTGTACAAATATTCCACAAATGGGCAGAGCAAAGATATGTTGGGTCAAGTATATGTTACCCCTATTCATGTGGGACAAGGGTGCTAAACTGGAGGTGAATTTGTGGTCACCCATCCATTTGTCCAAACTACATTTAAATACAGTAAAAGGAGAAATTTGCTTTATGTGGAATGGAAGATGGTTCTACTGAAGTGGAATTCTCTGCAATGCATTTTATTTATTTATTTAACATTTGTTTACCAGGAAAGTCCAACTTGGAACGAAGCCAATTTTCAGCAGAGACCTGGGGGAAAAATGCTCCAGACACATACATTTGAAATGTGGGAGTAAACCAGAGCACCCAGAAGAAAGCCACACAAACACAGGGAGGACATGCAGACTCCACAAAGCACCCCAGCCGCATATCGAACTGGAGAGCCTGTTGCTGTGAGGCAACAACACTACCGCTGTACCACTGATGCACAGGAGACTAAGACCTCTTGAGCCGGTGCTTATACCACTACTGGACTTATGAATGTGCAACAGTTTTGACAGGATACAGTCTTCTGAGGATTTATATGTGTGGCAGAGGTTACCTCTCAGTAGCCTGTATGATACTGAGAAGAGGGATAAGGCTAGCAGATGCTCCACAAATGTTTTATATTTAAACCCTTGATTTTCTTAGCAAGGATGCCTTTTGGGCACTCCAATTGTAAGTGTTTGGACAAATACATACCAAAAAGGGCATTATACTCAATGACTGTCTTAATCAGTGATAGGTACAGTGGAGTGCTTCCATTCACTGGACCTGGACACAATGCCTTTAGATATAAGCAGTGCAATAAAGGACTTCCTTATAGCAGTAAATATGTGATGATGAATGGACAATCTATTGTTGGCACAGATCCCCACGTTCCTGACTACTGGATCAATTTTCAGGGGGTGTGATGTCAATGTGATAGGAAACAGGGAATCAAACTTGTGAAAGGATATGATTATACATTTCTTGGCACTTAGTTTTAGTCCATGGCTTTGACACCAGGTACTTGAGGACGGTGGTATCCTCCGGTGAGTTTATGACAGCAACAAGTCTACAATCATCTGGAAACTTGTTCAGCCACAAGCCCTTAACATTAGCTTCAACCTCCAAAAAAGTAAATGCCAAAGAGGATTGGCCCAGGAATTGAACCCTGGGGTACACAGCTAGTGAACCGTCTTTTTAAGGAGCTAGAACCACCCATCCTTATTTCCTGGGAGCTGGCTGTGATCCAATTTGGTATCCAAAGAGTTACACAGCAAAGAGAGTTTATCGATGATACCCAAGTGTGGGATTGTGTTGAACTAATTTGTGAGGTCTAGATATGTGGTCTGTATGGATTTGCCCTCATCTATTGCTACAGTAATGTTTTCAAAGAAGTTGACTAAGTGAAGTAGGCAGGATCTGCCCTTGACAAATCTGAACCAGCTTAGGTCGAGTGTCTGTAGGCTACCTATATCAATATTTATTAACTCCATAATGATCCCTTCCATAGCCTTATAAATGAGGCTGGTCAGACTTCTGGATCTAAAATTAACAGGGTTCATTGAAGCCGCACTTTTGTGCAAGGGAATGACTGTTGCTGTCCTCTATTTATCTGGCACAAAGCCTGTTTTGAGGCTGATACTGAATAGCCTCTGAAGGAGGTCTGACAAGTCATGTTTCAGACTGACCACTATGACCTCATGGAAGTAGTGTTCTTGGCTACAGATAGGGCCTTAATGATTCGTTCATGGGATATTTGAGAGGCAGTTCTAGATAGTACTATGAGACTATTTAGGGGGAAGGGTGAGGTTTGAAGTATATTTGCCTGCTAGTAGACTGCCAATATACTCTGGGTCTGAGTATGTGATATCATTTACTCTTAACTCTGTATAGTGCTGGGCATTGTTTCTGGTGCCACTTGGTTTCTTGGTGCCACAATTAGGTCAATGAGTAGGTCTGGAAATTATGGAGACCTACTGAAAACTAGAGGCATGTTTTGCCAGAAGGATAAACTTGAATATTTCCATATGTATAATCTATAATGAAAGTCATATATCGGCCTGGTGTGGAATAAAAAGAACTAAAAAATGGATAAAATAGGTAGAAAAGAAAAATAAGTTATGTACTTACCATAACGTTCCATCTGAGTTGTTGCTTTTCATTTGTCTTCAACCTGAGGGACTCGACTCAGCCTCATTCTCCAGCATCAGATCCAAAGTCCAAGCTCCTCCCCTACCCATAATGCCCTGCTCTCCCTCCTCCCCTCAGATCAAGTTTGTTGCAAAACAGTACCAACCTAAAAAGCCAACAGGCCTATAAAACCTGGCACAACCGTATAAAGGCCCACATGCTGAAAGCTAGTTAGGACAACAGGGTCCTTCAGTCCAGTCCACTACACAACCCCAAAAAAAAACAGGCAGGGGGATGGAAGGTGGGATGGTTGAAGACAAATGAAAAGTAACAACTCAGATGGAATGTTATGGTAAGTACATAACTTATTTATCTGAAGTTGTTGTTTTCATTTGGTCTTCAACCTGAGGGACAGAGTCCCTAGCTACCAACAAAAACCTGGGAGGCCCTCATGGAAGGATATTCCGGAGCATGGCTGAGCCAAAAGATGCCCTGCTCCTGGAAAGAAGATCCAATTTATAATGAGAAATAAAAGTATGTGACGAGGCCTAGGTAGCAGCAGAACAGATATCATCTAGAGAAACCCTGGACCACAAGGCCGCAGAAGTAGAGACTGATCTGGTAGAATGTGCCGAGACATGTCTTGGTGGAGACAAACCTTTGGCTCGATAGGCCAAAGAAATAAAGTCTGAAATCCAATGAGCAATGGTAACCTCAGAGACGGGCTTTCCCAAAAAAGGTTTAGAAAAGGAAACAAAAAGCTGATTCGAATTACACAAGCTTTTGGTTTTATGCAGGTAGAAACGCAGCTGCCTGTGCATGTCTAGTAGATGCAATTTGTACTCCCATTTATTTTGGAAATTTGGGAGGAAGACTAGCAAATTAATGACATGGTTAATATTGGATTCTGAAGCCATCTTTGGCAAGAAAGAAGGACTCATCAGCAGGGACACTGTCTTTATGGAAAATTAGGTAAGGAGGTTTAATAAATAATGCTTGAAGCTCAAAAACTCTCTTGGCCAAGGTAAAATTGCCACCAAAAAGGCAGTCTTCCACGACAAAAACTGCAAATTGACTGAGGCAGCTGGTTCAAATGGGGGAGAAACCAAAGCCTGCAGAATGAAGGTAAGATCCCAGTGGGGTGTGGGGTTCTTAACTGGAGGTCTAAGAAGAATGGTACCTTTCAGAAAAGCCTTACAAACTTTAGCCGAAGCTAAGGAAGCCAAATTTTCACCCGCATGGAAATTGCTGCCAATTCGACCTTAACAGTAGGGAAACTAGCTCCACAATTAAAAATTTCTTCCAAAAAATCAAAAATGGCAGAGACTGGAGCTGTAAAGGGATCCAGGTCATGCTGAGAAGCCCAGATCAAAAAACGCTTCCATTTGCTAGAGTAGATCTTCCTTGTCGAAGTTTTATGAGCCGCAATCAGGATTTTCTTAATAGGAGAAGAAAACCCAGGAGCCCTGGCTATCACAGAAATTGGAGCAATCAAGCCGTGAGCTTTAGGATGACTCCTAGATCCATCTGAGAAACCCCTGATGGGTACAGAATCCGATCCAGAGTCACACTACATGAGACCACAGAGTGGGGAGCCAAACTTGACAAGGCCAGAAAGGGGCAATAAGGATAACTGAACTCCCCAGCTGCCGAGATTTCTGAATGAACTTGCGAATAAGAGGAAGTGGAGGATAGGCATGTAGTAGACCGGAGGCCAAGCATGGACTACAACGTCTCTCTGGGACTCCCCCGGAGGGGGGATCACAGCGAAATTCTCATTGCAATTCACACTGGAAGGAGAGGTGAAGAGATCGCAGCAAGGCTGACCCCACTTTAGAAAGATCTTGTTCATTACTGACAGATTCACAGACCACTGGTAAGGCATCAGAATAGGCCAGCTGAATCTGTCCGCAAGGATGCTGGACTTCCCCGGAATGTGTGCTGCCACCAGAAAACAGCCCATGGAGATCAGCCACTCCCAAAATCTCATGGCTTCATGGCAAAGGGGATAGGACCTGGTTCCCCTCTGTTTGTTGATGTACCACACTACTGACATATTGTCTGACTGTATGGCAACAGTCCTAGGAGGAAGAGAGGCATGAAGAGCTTGCAATGTCAAAAGCACCACCCTCATCTCCTGTACAGTGATATGCAGATTCGTCTCCAGAGCAGACAACGTACCTTGGGACATCATTCCCATGCAATGACCCCCCCCACCCATGCAGGGAGGTGTCTGTGGTCACCGTGGTTGTGGGAGAGGGAAGAACAAACCGCCGTCCCAGAAGGAGGTCCTTGGACTAAAGCCACCAAAGAAGGGAGTCCCTGCAAACATGAGACAGTCGAATAGCATGTGACAAGGGAAGGTCTAGCAAGGACCATTGTACCACTAAGGTCCAGTGCAGGACCCTCATATGAAGTTGCACAGTTGGAACAAGGATGATCATGGCGGCCATGAACCCCGACACCCGAAGAACTAAGCCCACCGGGGTAAGTGGGCTTGAAGAATGTCCTGTACATGATGGCAGAGAGAAGACATTCTGTCTGCAGGCAGAAATACCTTGCCTTGTGTAGTGTCCAGTCGGGCACCTATGAAATCCAACACCTGAACTGGTGTCAGTTGACACTTGATGAGATTTATGGTAATACCAAGGGATGGGGCTATATGAAAAAGATAATCCCTGGTCTGCATTACGCAATGCCTGGTGGGAGCAGAGAGGAGCCACTTGTCCAGGTAGGGAAAGACCTGAAATCCCTGCAGCCAGAGGTGAGCCGCCACTACCGCCATGACTTTGGTAAACACCTGAGGGGCAGTGGTGAGTACAAAAGGGAGTACTCTGAACTGAAAATTATTGGCTCCCAGCCAGAAGCGGAGAAAACTCCGTAAGCACCTGTCTATCATGATATTTTAGTATGCTTCCTGGAGGTCCACCGAGCACATCCAGTTATTCATCTGCAGGAAGGGCAGAATGGATTGAAGGGTGACCATCCAAAACTTCGTCTTGGCAACGGAAAAGTTCATGGTCGAAAGATCCAGAATGGGTCCTACATCTCCCGTTTTCTTTTGCACCAAAAAGAACCTGGAATAAATGCCTGATTTGGACTGGTCTGGGGGGACGGGCTAGATTACTCATTTTGCGAGCAGCCTGGCAATTTCTATGGCTCCCTCCTCCTGTTGATCGGTTGGAATGTCTGGGAGGTGTCTGGGTGGAATGGGGATGAAGAAAGGGGATAGAGTAACCTCTGGATCTGATCTGCAGAACCCAAAGATTATTTGTAATGGACTCCGAGGCTGTTGGATGCAGAGATAAGGGCCCCCCGAATGCTTCCAGAGACAAGCAGTCAGGCAATCCCTCAGGATTGCTGAAAGGGTCTGTCTGGGAAAGCATCCTAATACCCCTAGTTCTTTGGATCCCCTCTGCCACGACGGCAGCACCTGTTGTATCCCCCCTCTGCCCCTGGGGGAAGACGTATCCTGAACGTCTTAGGGAGAACCCTGAGACTTCCAAAACCACAGCTTTTGACCCCATGCTGATTCCTTGAAAAGGATCTTTGTGGAGTGGAGGAGTGGATCCCAATGGCAGACAAGGTCTTCCCATCCTTCTTGTTCTAGGTTAATGTGCCATGAACTGTTTTTCCAAACAAGGTGGAACCATCATAGGGACTGTTCGTGAAAGATGACTTGAAGGGCTCTGAAAAAGCACAAAGCCAGAGCCAGAGGTGTCGCCTGATGGCCACGCCAGTCACCGCAGCCCTCGAAGCACCCTTAGTAGCATGTGAGAGAAGCCTCATGGACGTATTCGGAATAGAAGTGAGGGTGGCCATACGGGAGGAGAACACCTTATTCTCCGCTGCTGACATGGACCCTGGGGCAGACTCAGCAACCTCCTTGACCATTTCACTCTGCAGTCTGATTACATGTGCCAAGTAATTCAGGTGGCTGAAGTGTAGGCCTGCTTCCCAAAATGATCCATCGCCCAAGACTCCCTGTCTGAAGGGTGGACCGAGGAGCTCTCCTGAGCCAGCACCTTCTTAGTGGCCACCGCAACCACCATGTCATTGACTGGGAACACCTTGGACCAATGGAGCTTATCAGATAGGGTGCTAAAAGCCTTGTCCAGGCACTTGGGAATGGGCTCAACCATGTCCGGTTCCTGCTATGCCCTAGTGGAGATAAGATCCACTAAAGGATCCACAGGGGGGTACACCGAGGAGGAAGAAGGTCCTGTGGCAAATGCCTCCAGGAATACAGACTCGTCAGGATTGGGATTGAGGGTAGACCACCCACAGCATTGGTGAAAGATCTCCGTGATGTCCCCAAAGGAGACACCCTCCGGGATGACTGGGGGAGCCCTCCCCTTCTTCCAAGTCGATATCATCAGTGAGACACTCCAGTGGGGAGTCTAAGTGCCTCCTCTTGCATGTACGCTTCAGAGGGAGCTTTGAGGTGGGGACTCCAGGGAGGATTCGGAAGTTTTGGAGAGTTCCAGGATCCAAACCTCCTGGGGCGAACTGGCAGCAGGCTGTCCCTGAGGGGGCAGGATGGAAGACTCCAGCCCAAAAAAAGAGGGAGCCAGGGCAGAATATGAAGCTGAGAGTGTCAATGGTCTCAAAGAAGTGGAGAGGACCCTCTCCACCACCTCAAACGATGAAGGCGAGTGGACCCTGCAAACCTCAAAGTTGATGCCATCCTCTCAGATCTGACACCAAGGCTACACCTCTGAGAGTTGGTCCACTCTGAAAACGTCGGAGCCTAACTGCTAAAGGCAACGGTCAGGGTCAAGGTACCAGGGACCATCGACTCTGACCCCTCAACACCCGAAAACCTCGGACCCAAGGACTCTGAAACCGAAGGGCGGATTGGAGAAGGAGAGATAAGGAGGAAGGTGGACTGCGTGCTCCCGGCCCCAGTGGGAGATGAAGCAGGCACGACTCCCAGCTGAATCTGGGCCCAAAGGAATTCCAACATCATCCTGTCCACTTTGGCTTTGGACAGACTCCAAGCAGACCGACTGAAGAGGCCACTGACCCCGGCCTAGAATGGCACTGAGGAGAGGTGGCAGTTGGGGACTGAGCCCAAGAGGTCTTTGGCTCCAGGGAGAAACATGGAGACCAGAGCCAAGGGGAACTCTGGCTCAGATCTGGGCAGGACTTACATGGGGACTTGGCCAAGAAAGAACACTATGCACACACACACACAGAGACACACACACACACACACACACACACACACACACGCACACACACACATAGACATGCTAGGGTAGAAAAGAAAGTTTGTTTTTTTTATAGACCGATGCCAAGATGCAAAAGGGGAAGGTAGAGGTTAGAGGATAGATAACTAGAGAAAAGGAAAAGAATAAAGCCCAAAAAGCAACACTTATGAACTATAGCTTGGAGCAGTGGAAACCCATGCTGTTTAAACTGAGCAGCAGATGAGATCTGAGGGTAGGAGGGAGAGCAGGGCATTATGGGTAGGGGAGGAGCTTGGACTTTGGATCCAATGCTGGAGTATGCGGCCGAGTCGGATCCATGTCATATCCAAGTCCCTCAGTTTGAAGACCAAATGAAAACAACTTCAGATCCATATTTTCTAGAGATGACAAGCCATGTATCATAGAAAAAGTTATGTCTTACGGTAACGTTCCATCTGTGTTGTAGATCTTTATTCATTCATTACTGTTAGGACTTTGGTTCTGTCCTCGAAACTGACATGGCCGATACCAAGCCCGCACCAGTCAAAAAACTCTCAGCTAAGACCTACCCACAATGCCCCTCTCATAGTCTCTTCAGATCGAGTTTGCCTGCCATTATAGTATAGAAGTAATAAAAGAGACAGTACGAGGCTCTGTCTGAGCAAATACCTTAGCTGATAAGGAAAACCTAAAGTCCACCAGGAGTCCAGACAGGGGGAAGGAGGGTGGGAAGTAATTAATGAATAAAGATCTACAACACAGATGGAACATTATGGTAAGACATAACTTCTTTATCTGATGTTGTAAATTTTTATTCATTCCTTACTGTTAGGACTGAGTCCCCAGGTACTTGAGTCCTGGGTGACCCTAAGGAAGGACATTCCTGAGTACCATAGAACCAAAAGATGCTCATCCCCTGGAGGCCAAATTCAATTTGTAATGAGTGATAAAGGTATGAGGTCTTGCCAAAGTGGCTGCTGCACAGATATCATCCATAGAGGCTCTGGAATGAAAAGCCATTGAAGTAGCCATCAATCTAGTAGAGTGAGCCCTTATTTTGGAAGGTAAGAACACTTTGTTCTGATGGCAGATGAAAGTAATGGCGTTTCTGAGCCAAGAAGATAAAGTCATTTTGGAAACAGGCTTACCCATTCTAAGTCCTGCGAAGGCCACAGACAATTGATCCATTTTTCTGAAATATTTAGTTTTGTCCAAGTAGAAATGAAGTTGCCTATGAACATTGAGAGTATGCAGAAGGTATTCCCCTCTATTTGAATGGTGAGGAAAAAAAAACGTTAGGTCAATAGATAGATTAATGGAAAAAACAGAAATGACCTTGGGCAAAAAGGAAGGGTCGGTACATAGGGACAGTCTTTCCCTATGAAAAATCAAGTAAGGCCTCTTGACACTCAAGACCTGCAACTCAGCTACTCTTTTCGCTGAGGTAAGGGATACTAGAAGTAGATTTTTCCAAGACAAAAAATTTATATCACATGAGTTAGAAGGCTTGAAAGGTGAACTTGTTAATGACTGAAGCACCGATGTCAAGTCCCAAGGCTCTATAGGAGGCTTGTCAGGAGGTTTAATATGTAATACTCCTTTCATGAAGGTTTTGCCCAGTCGGTGTGACATAACAAAAGAATTGTAAATTCCATTGTGAAAATTTTCAGTAGCTGCTAAATGCACAGTAATTGTCAATGCTGAAGCTCCTGCGTGTAATAGGGTAGTCAGGTATTGTAGGATCTTCTGAATAGACATGCTAAAAGGGTCTAAGCCATGTTCTTTGGCCCATCTAGAAAACCTAGCCCACTTACTACAATAAATTTTCCTGGTGGAAGGTTTGTGAGAAACAAGAAGAATCTCACGAACAGGAGATGAAATATCAGGTAGCCTGGCAATCATCGGAAGTGGAGAAACCAAGCTGTGAGCTTGAGGCTGTGGAGATTGGGGTGAATCAGACCCTGAGGATGAAACAGCAGACCTTGGGATTGATCTACAGGATCCACAGGCTGTGAATCAGATGAGGCCATAGCAAAGGGAACCAGACTTGACGGGGCCAATAAGGGGCAATGAGGATCACTCTGCTTCTCAACCTTTGAGCTTTCTGGAGGAATTTCAGGGTGACAGGAAATGGGGGAAAGGCATACAGCAGAACCGGGGCCCAATTGTGTGTCAGAGCATCCCTCAGTGACTCCCCCTGACAGGGATCAGGGCAAAGTAGCTTCTGCATTTGTTGTTTAGGGGAGAACCATACAGGTTGCAGCAAGGCCTGCCCCAATGGCGGAATATCTGATCCGCTATGATAGGACTGAGGGACCACTCGTGAGGCATCAGAATGTTCCTGCTCAGATTGTCTGCAATAAGATTGCAACTCCCAGGAATGTGCGTTGCTATGAGAAAGCAGTTGGAAGGCATTGCCCAGTGCCAAATTCTCATGGCCTCCCAACACAGAGGGTAAGACCTGGTTCTGCCTTGTTTGCTGATGTACCAGATGACTGACATGTTGTCCGACTGAATTGCAATGGTCCTGGAAGGAAGGGATGTGTGGAATGCTTGCAATGCTAAGAGAACTGCCCTCAATTCCAGGACATTTATGTGCAAATTGGCCTCCATGGGGGACCAGGTGCCTTGGACTGTCTTTCTCTGGAAATGCCCCCAATCACCCTAACAGGGAAGTGTCCGTGGTCACCGTGGCCCTGAGCTGGGGAAGGCAGATTGGTCAGCACCAAAGATTTGATTATGGCTTCATCCACAAAAGCATTTCTTTCTTGCAAAGGTTTGTAAGGCATATCATGTGGTCGAGTGGGTGGGTTAAGATTGACCATTGTGATGAAAGGAGCCACTGTACTATACTCATGTGCAACCTCACCAGTGGAACTAAGGTAATGGTTGCTGCCATAGATCTTAATAGCTGTAGTACAAGGCGTGCTGCTACCAATGTCTGTAGAAGGAGGACTTGAATCTGGCTTCTTATTTTTGAGAGCCTGTGAGGAGGAAGGGAAGCTTGACAGGACGTTGTGTCGAAGATATCTCCAATGAATTCCAGTGCTCTTGTTGGAGACATTTGTGACTTGTCTATGTTGATCGTGATGCCTAAGCGAAGAGCAAGGCCTTGAGTGTAATGTAGACTGGGAATGAGAAGATTCCTGGTCGTGGCAGTAAGGAGCCAATCGTCTAAATATGGAAACACTTGGAATCCTTGTAGTCGGAGATGAGCTACTATGACTGCTATACATTTGGTGAACACACTGGGGGCTGTCGAGAGACCAAAGGGCAGTACCCTGAACTGATAGTGATTGTCTCCCAACTGGAAGCAGAGAAATCTCCGGGAGCATTTGTCCATCTTTATGTGGTAATACACATCCTGGAGGTCTATAGAGCATATCCAGTTGTCCTTCCCCAGAAAGGGGAGGATGGACTGTACTGTGACTATCCAGAATTTTTGAGGTTTTATAAATTTGTTCAGTAAGCTGAGATCCAGGATTGGTCTCCAGTCCCCTGTCTTTTTTGGCAGTAAAAAGAACCTTGAGTAAAACAGGGATCCTCTCTGGTCTGGTGGGAGTGGCTGGATGACTCTTTTTCTTAGCAGCTTTTCGATTTCTAAGGCTGCAGCCTTCCTCTGACTCTGTGGGACATCTAGGATTCATTTTACGGGTCTGGGAGTAAGATCGAATGGGATATGATAGCCTCTGGATATTATTCTCTGCACCCACGCATCAGTTGTTATGAGTTGCCAGGCCTGTAGGTGCAGGGAAAATCGACCCCCGACTGCTTCCAGAGGAAAGCAATCGGGCAGCAGTTCAGGAGTGCTGGAAGAGTCGGCCAAAGAAGGAATCTCTAGAGTCCTGGTTGTGATGACCCCCTCTGCCCCAAAAGGGGCATCTTCCAGGGGCCTGCTCATCACGAGTGTTACAAAAAGATCCTTGGGACTTCTTGAACCACAGTTTCCCTTCCCTCTGGTTTCTGGAGTAGGATCTCTGGGGGGTGGAAAAACATGCCCACAGCAGACAAGGTCTTTCTGTCCTTCTCACTACATGATAGTGTATCTCTTACTTTAGGACCAAAAAGGGAAGATTCAACAGGCGCGTTGACAAAAGAAGATTTAAAGGGGTCCGCGAAATCACACAAATGCATCCAAGCATGCTGTCTCATGACGATGTCTGATGTGGCTGCTTGAGCTGCCTCCTCGGTGGTGTGAGAGATCAAGCACATAGAGGAGTTCAAGATGGATTCCCAAGTAGCTAGCTGAGAGGCACCTCCTCAGGCAGTACCCCCGCCAAAGAGGCAGACATTTCTGAGATTAGGTCTCTTTGGAGGCTAGTAAAGTGTGCCAGATAATTCAGTGACCGAATGTCAAAGGTCGCTGAAGCATAGCTCCGCTTCCTCAGTCTGTCCATAGCCCGAGACTCCCTGTTCGGGGAATGAACAGTGGAACTATCTTCAGCCAGTACCTTCTTGGTGGTTGCCACCATTATCATGGGATCAACTACCAGCTGCTTGGACCAAATGGGCTGGTCTTCAGAGGTGGATAAAATTTTATCTGGCCTCCGGGGGACAGGTTCTATGTTGTCCAGGGCCTTCCAGGCATGCTGCACAATAACTTTAACAAGCTCATCCACAGGTGGGGTCACCCAGGAAGTAGATGACTGAGCATGGAAGGCCTGCAAGAAAACTGATTCCTCCAAAGAACGTTTGGGGGATTTCCAGTCTCCCCTCTGCAGGATCTCGAGAATGTCTCCAAAAGAGACATCTTCCAGGGGAGACCATGGGGACCCTTCTCCCTCATTGCAATCGGTGCCTTTGGTGATGGAGTCCTCAGGGGAATCAAGATGCTTCCTCTTGCACAGTTTCTTCTGGGGTGGCTCCCCAGTTGGATCTTCTGAGGAGGACTCCGGAGAAAGGGTTTTCTTCAAGGGAAGGTCTTGCAACACCCATGCTCTGGATACCAGAGACAGCTGCATGCTAGAGGGGGGTTCTGGTGTCTATGGCAATGGTGCCAACTGTGGGCCTGTTGAGGCAAGGACAGTCTCCATCACCTGGAAAGCAGGCCCGCCTGAGGAGGGATGATAGCCCGGAACCGAGAAGGCCGACCTTGGAAATGGGGTCACACCCTGCCCTGAGGAGCCCACCTCTAGGTGAGGAGCTCCGAGAGGACCGGTAGCTGTCGGGGGAGGCATGGCCATAGATGGTGCCACTGAAAAAATAGGCACTGAACTAGGAGCCACGGTGCCAACAGCTCAATCACTGCTTCGAGAGTGTGCCAGTTCCAACGGAGCCATTGCAGCAAGGGTAATTGGTGCCAATAGGGAAGCCTCCACTGTTGGAGCCGAGACAGAATGCACTGGGATGGCCATCGGTACCAAAGACTCCAGGACCTGGGAGGAGGCTGAAGGAGGATATACAGGTAAATATGCCATGAGAGCTTCCATTCTAAGAGGGAAAGAAGACCTACTGGGGGTGGGTAATCCTCTAGCTGCCAAAAGCTGGTCCACAACCCTCACTACATCTTGTTCTGAAAGACTCCTGGTGGATCTGAAGGAAGCTGCCGAAGGAGATTCAGGTCTGTCAAGAAATGGACTAAACTTTTGTCCCAAAAAGGGATCATAAGAGGGAGAATATCTGATACTGGGAAGGTGTTCGACCTTCGGAACTGATGCTGTCAGTGGAGTCATATAAGACATCGGCACTGCGGCCGGGGATGGTGCCGATGCAGATACAGTAGTCAGAGCCTGTGTCAAAACCAAGGTCGGCACCGAGGGGGGTGGTGCCGAAGCTGGTACAGTGGTTGGAGTCATAATCAAAGGCAACACTGATGGAGATGACATGGAGCCTGGTGCCGAAAAAGTCTGTGCTGGAGGTGCTGGAGAAGCCGGGTGTCGACTCGGTTCCGAGGAGAACAGAGATGTTAGAACCAAGTGACTCCATTTCTCTTTATGTTTCTTCACATCCTTATGCTTTGGAGGTGGTGAGATGACGTCCCTGAAAGGGCCTCCGAGAAGGGTGTTTCCATCATACCCTTCAGAATCAGCTTGTTCTTAAGCTCAGCCAATGTACAGTTGCTGAAGGTAGAACAAATATCACAAGATACATTGATGTGGTCAACACCCAAACAATAAACACACCGGGCGTGACCATCTGAGTTGGGCATCTTACGCCTGCACTTATCATACTGTTTAAAAACTAGCTTTACTTTATCAGACATCATGGAAAAAACACTATAGTCCTAAACTACAATATAACCCAAAATAACAATAACAAGGTTACAGCAGAAGAGGGTTTTTTTTTTTTTTTAAACAGATAGAAAAGGAGGAGTACCAACAATGGTACTAAGAAATACCACAAAGTGGTAGGAAAAGGCCTACCAAAGGCAGGGGAGAGGGACAGTACCGACGACGGTATGAAAAGAGCTACCAAAAGTAGAGGGTAGGAGTTAGAAAGAAAGAATATAAATTTAAAGATGAGAAGATAATCTTTAGGGAAAACTGACTAAAGGAAGGTAATTATATAGATAAGTCACAAAAAACACTACACTTAGCTGAAGAGAAGGCTTGGCATATCTGATGAGGAATGAGGCAAACTAGATCTGAGGAGACTATGAGAGGGCAATTGTGGATAGGTCTTAGCTGAGAGTTTTGGTTGGCATGGGCTTGGTAGTGGCCGTGTCAGTTCCGAGGACGGAACCAAAGTCCTAACAGTAAGGAATGAATAAAGATTTACAACATCAGATTCACATTCTTGGTTGGATAAGATGCAATATTAAATTGACATCTGTCTCATTTTAAACTAACAGAACAGGTTTAGTCACTTCCCCCATACCAAAGAAAGTCATTTTAGTGGCTTCTCTAAACTGGTTTGCAACTGTGGGATGCAAGTTAAGATCTGTGGCAAAACCTAGGGAAAACAACTCAAATAACTGGACTGTCCACTAGCTAGCAAAAAGATAGAATTTCTGGCCTACTGTGGTAACATCTACAACAATCAAAGAGGATTCTAAAGATTCATATTTACTTTTATAGAATGCATTTGCAGAGCTGTAGCCTGCTGCTTGCAACCCTTTCACTGCTTTTATTACTCCCTAAAAAATGGGTGGTTTTCATAACTGATGTGTAAATGCAGTACGGTTACTTGCAATGCTTGAGAGTGAGTTTAGATAACCAGCAATTCATACAGACCATGTATTATGGTAATGCTCAATGCCCACTATGACTGTAAGCATAATGAGATGTAAATGAGAAATCCTGTAAAGTGGCATGTGCTAATGAAGTGTTTTTATGATTCATAGTCCTCCAATACACGCACTGTATGCACATCTGTTCTTAAAAGCATAGCTGAGTGTTTTGTATCTACTTTGCAATCCAAGAACCATGCATGTAAAACACATATATAAAACAAAATGAATTATTTCCCTCAGTAATCCCTTTAGTACTTTGTCCAAGAGTGCACAAGCATTTCAATGGCACCACAATGCATTATTTCCCCAGCGATCCTTTCATTTGTCTAAGAATACATAAAAACTCAAATTACATCAATAGAAGTTACTTCCTCAAGTGACTCTTTAAGTAGTTTGACCATGTATGCAGAAGCACTAAATGACACTATTTTCCCATTGATCTCCTCAGTAATTATACCATGTATGCACAAGCAGTAAAATGATGCCATTTACCCAGCAATCCATTCAGAAGTTTGACCATATAAGCATAAGCAGTAAATATCAAACATTTCTTGAAGTGAACTCAATAATCTTACCTGAATTTTTATTTTATTTTTTTTTACTTTACAAGGTCTGCAATTTTCTAAATAACATCCTGCATAACTCCAGATATCCCAAGTTAAAGTGGTACTTGCTCACATACATTCCAGTCCATTTACAAGTATTGTATGCAGATGAGACCCTTTTACGCTTATTTCTGTGGATCGTAGTAATATGCTAATGACTAATGTGCCTTATGCATATAATACATCTCCTCTTAATGCTTTTCCTCAAGTACTTTCTGCTTTACTTTAGGTAGGCATGTTTAGCAATATGTCTGTATTTTCCATACTCAGTGTGAATAACACATGCTGACCACATCTGCCTATCTGCATAGCCTGCTACTGGCAGATTACCACTAAACACAAATGGAGGGCAGGACTACGAATACTGCCTAGTCTCTTGGAAGCAAGAATATTCTCGCAAAATTGTTTAGCGGTACTTGAAAACTCCTCCTTCCAAAAAAAAGTGTATATATATATATATATATATATATATATATATATACAAATACATATATATGTTTATATAGCAGTATAATTAGCATCTTAGTTGCACGTGGTCATAGGGCACAAAATCTGTGTGCAGCTTTTTCCACAACACTCTGCTTCTTTTTAGTAGCTCCCTTTGGCAGTTGATCATTAATCTGTGTTTGATCAGTTAGGCCCCCAGCAGGAGTTTATAAGTGCCTTGACTCCTAGGTGGTAGAAGGGCACACCTCTCAGTGAGAAGTGAGATATGGAAGAAAAGAGAACTGACCAAGCTATTACTATGGCTTTACTTGCTATATTAGACAAGAGGATGATGGCCAATGAATAAAGAGTGTCAATGAGCTAAATACTAATGATCTGTCATGATTAAATTACTACTGATGAAGTCCAACCTACGGAACATTTAGCAATGGCAGTCCTATTGGTTAAATATTGCAATTTTTGTGGCCTGGGAAAAGCTGAAGGACATAACACATATAGTCATCATGCTATTGGTCAGGCTTAAGTCAGTGCAGAAATAAAAGCCTTCTACTAAAATCTGACCTCAAATGACCAATTTTGTTGACTGTAAAAGGACACAGAAAAAGCAAAATGAAAACAGAAGGCACAATTCATTGCCTGTGAAATAGTAAATATTGTTATAAAACATACCTCACTGCCTTTGAAGAAGTAGATGTTGTTGTCTCGCCTGTCAAAAAATGCTGTATCAAGAGGACTAAATATGCCAGGAAACTCTTCTTTTATGAGTCGAGGATATTTTTTTTCTTCATGATCCATAGCAAATGCCTCATCTCTTTCATTGTCATATCTCCAATACTGAGTCCCTAAAAAAGTATGAAAACAAATGTATATTAAGCCTTACAGCTGTGCACTGAGACAAAAAATGTTTACCTATATACCGGTGTTTGTCTAATATTGATTCCTGTTTTATTCATGAAAAGAGTTGTTAATTTTGCATACGGTAATATCTTTGTTTGAACAGTAATCATAAGCATAACAGCCAATAAGGCCCTAGCAATCAGAAAATGTTAATGTAACAAACTCTGTTAGCCCTGCTGCTTTTCTTACATATGATAAGAACTTAATGCTGACATGTTAACACAAAACACACTCCTGTGCTTGGTACTAACAGCAAACAGATATCTCATTCATTCCTGAGGAAATTGGGAATGCCGGCTGTTAATTTCCTCAAAGAAATAATAGTGCATTATAATCTACTTTTCAGAATTTTTACATTTGAAGCCTTACTTGAAAGAAATGTTCATGAGTCGAACAGTGACAGCCATGCAGATATATATATATATATATATATATATGTGAAAACTGACCAACCAGCTTTTTCCAAAAGCAATACATGAATACAGCACCCTGTCCCCCCAATGCACACAAACACACGTTTCTAAATGGTGATGCATCACACTGATTAAATTTCATTTTGCCATAGACTAGACCTCAAAAGCCAAACTCTTACCAAGCTGGTTCACAAAAATTCAGGAAAAAAGTTATTTGCAGACTGAAGGAATGCTGCACAATTTGGTGACCACAGATACTGAAAAACATGGTAGTCAGTGAACATTTCATTGAGACAAATAATAAATCTGGAAGCAGACATGAACATCTGAATTGCCTTCATGATCTAGCTCAGATCCAGATGCTCTTATCTGGAGATACAGTGGCCTGGTCAAGAACTAAAGCAATAACTGCAAGGGTGTAGGGAAACTTGGAAAAGGTTAGGAACACAAAATCCACTTGGCAGGCTCAAACGAGAAAACGTTTGATTGGTGCACACAGAAAACTTTAGCCTTTAATGAGTGAACATCTGTAGATGTGGGAAATATATTTATGGATGCATAGTAATGTCCAACATGCTTTCAGCATAGATTAATAGAAAAATGATGTGGCTATCAAATGCAGACTGGGAAATGAAACACTGTGGCCACCAGGAAAGATATGATTTATAAGGTGAATAAGCTTCTGAACAGTACTACAGACAGTGAAAACTACCTATGAAATTCAAATGGTATGTAGCACTTGCTTTTTTCAGTTCTGCATTGCTAGCAGAGCAGCTGTTACCCTCATTTGTGGTTATTTGCTATTTTTAGCAAGCTGAAGTGAATGGTGTCAAAGGAAGGAACTTTGGTGAATGCAAACTGACAGGGTGATGCCTTACCTTGTGTTTGGTTGATTGTTTCTCTATACACAACACTTGGGAGTTAATGAGTTAATGCTCTAGGAAATGTCCTGCTTACACATGCACACATTACTAATTTATGGGCATCTATGCATTTTTATGGCAGCACTTTATTCTCTTGGTAGTCACTACTTTTGTCATTATTGCCATTATTGTGCATATATATTTTTTCTGAACTAGAATATTTATATCACACAGATTTTATACTAAGACAACCTCCTACTATAAACAGACTATACAACAAGAGAAAGAAAACAATGTCCAAGAATAAGACAGAATTGGCTCAGCAAAGGAAGAAATCCCTCTCTAGCTTAATCAAACAAATTACAGATCTTGTCAAGTCCTCCAAAGCTAATTACAAGGCAAAATAGCTTCCCTAGCTAAGGATAATCACAAAGCATTCTTTAACTACCTCTGATATCTAAAAGGGAATATCCAATTACGTGCTGAACTGGTTGTGGATAGCACCATCTATACTCAACTAGAGGTAATAGCCAACATGCTAGCTGATGGATTTGGAGCAAATTTCACCCCCCCCTTTCCCCTCCATAGTATAGCTGCCACCATTCTTCAGCATATTATCTCAAGGGAGCAGGTCATCTTGGTGCACTCCAAGGCCAAAACCACATCAGCAATGGGACCAGACAACATCCCAGGTTGCCTTTTAAACAACCATAAACATGACCTAGCAGACCCAATTGGATTCCTGTTTAACCACAGCCTATGAACTGACTATGCTCTGGCGGAATGGAGGACATCAACAGTAATCCCTCTGCACAAAGGGGGATCATCAACCGACCCAGGGAGTTATAAGACCATAAGCTTGATTAGCCTCATCTGCAAGGCCATGGAAAGAATTATTATGGGCCTTATTAACAAGAACATAGGTAATCTCCAAACTCTGGACCAAACCCATTTTGGATTCGATAAAGGTAGATCATGCCTATTAAACATGTCTGACTTCTTCGAGAAAGTCACCAAGGCCCTGGACTAGGGAAAGACAGTGCTTACTGCCTCTCTTGAACTAGCCAAGGCATTTGATACAATCTCCCACTTAGGTATTATGGAGAACTTCTCTGAATTGGGAATTAACCCCTACATTACAAAACAGGTAGCCAACTGACTCACTGACAGGATACATACTGTCAAAGTGGGTGACTTCACCTCTAGCAAAAGACCAGTCACCAGTGGTGTAAGATAGGGTTCTGTGCTGGTCCCCTTACTTTTTGGAATTTATTTCTCAGAAATTCAGGCAAACTTGGACAGCCTGTGGCTAACCAAGTTCACTGGCAATTGCAAATTGGGAGCAATCATTGATTCCCCCCATGATGTTAATATATTGCAGGCAGGACAAATGATTGTTGCCAAAGCCATGGACTAATGCTAGTAATGTCCTTTGGCTTCTCCTGGTAGTGGCCACCACAGCAGATCACCAGTCTGCAGATTGATTGGCAGTGGAGTTTTTATAGGTTCATAGGTTGGTACTAGCCTATCAGCCCTGGGACCTATACAAGCCTAGCCTTAACAATTCCCTGGGTATTTCTTCCCACAATATTTACTTCACTGGACTCCTGTCTAGCAGGGTGACTGACGTGATCCCCGGGGTGAATTTCCTATCTACCATCCATTCGTCAAGGTTCCTTTTGAAGTGGGCCAAGGAGGCGCTCTGCTTGACATGTTACAGTAGATGCCAGCCCAGCACCCACCCTTCACAGAAGACACACACACACGCTCATACCTGCATGTCTTTAAAACTCACTCAACCACAGGGAGGACATGCAGACTCCACACAGAAGGCACTCCTGCCAAGACTTGAACTGGAGAACCTCTAGCTGTGAGGAGACAACTCTAACTGCTGCACCACTGCTGCCAAAAGCCACATACTAAAGCTAAATGCAAAATAAAATGCATTATTATTCCCTTTGGGAAAGATGACATGCCTAGTAATTACATTATAGACAGCACTCTCCTAATTGCAGAGTCAGTGGTACATAATCTGGGTACTTAGGTTGACAGCAATCTGAACTTTGACCACCACGTATCTACAGTAGTAAGGAAATCCTTCTATGTGGCACATCTTATAAGTAAAGGCATTGCATCTAGATCTAAGCATGTTATGATTCCATTATGCTCGGCTCTCATCAGACAGATAACTAAGTACAGTAGTAGAATACTGCATTTTGCATGTACGTCAACAGACTCCTGCAACAACTGGAAACACCACAGATTTTTCTCACCAAGAAATTACAGGATACACAAAACAAGTCTTACACGGAAAGACTGAAAGCCTTGGCACTGTATACTGTCTGCTAAGGGGTTACCTGTGCCTGACTTATGAGGCAGTCTCTTATCCAATCCTGATGGAAATACTGCGCATTTGTAAATCAAACTGCAGGAGGGTCACCCGCTTCAAGGATCTTAACCCAGCCTTGGACATGAGCAGGTCATGCTGGAGAGACTGCCACTTCTCTGGAACAAGCTTCCAGTTGATGTGAAACAGAGACGCTCCCTGACCCTCTTCGAACACAACCTAGATCAATGGATATGTGACTACAAATTCACTCCTTGGGTAGTGCCCATGCCCCTCCTGGACAAAGGAAGTCAGTATTAACTACCATAGAGCCTTAGCTATGAGAACTTCACTCACCTAACTACTGACAAATGGGGCAACTTGGGATAAATATGGCTAGGCTTGTAAAGGCTCTAGGGCCATTATCCTAGTAACCTCCTATGAACCTAATGAGTAATAAATTCTAACTTTGTTTTCCTTTACTGTGTTTAACTGATTTTTCTGTTAGATCTTTATTTATCATAATTTATTTTCCCATTAAATACTAGGCTAGAAGATTTGAATTTATACTGGCTAGGTTTCATATGCACATGCATACACGTGGTGCACGCACACACACACACACACACACACACGCGTACAAACACACAGTATCTGTCTCTGTGTTTCATGGGTCAGAATTCTAAACATTTGAGCTGCAGACTAGAATTTTTTTCAAATGTTCTTCTCAACCTGGAATTTAAAGTCATTCTTTCAGTCAATGAAAATGAAATTATGTAACTGTGCTCCCTTTCTAGGCAAAATGGATATCAAAGCACTGTTATCTAACATCAAACTCCAAACAAAGAGCTCCTGTTTTTTCAAAGCTTAAATTACTGCAAAACCTATATTGGTCCAATAAAAGTTGCATTAGCTATGTCTACTTTTTATCAAGAATAATATAACAAACTTTATCTCAAAATATCAGAAAATTATTTAACATTCACAGCAATCCTCATGCACAGTTCTCATTTCACAACACACTGGCTTACGTTAGGCACAACATTCTACACTTTATTTAAGCAATAATCCACAACTTTACCCATGGTTGGTGCGGTTTGATCACGGCCAACCAATGGTAAACCCTGATGTACCCACAACCAGGAGTGGATTATTGCTATTATACAATTACATTAGTTAATAAATAAATTGCTTATGTTCTTAAATAATGTATTTGTATAAGGAAACTTCAGTCTTCTTCAACATTGTCTTCCCTAGTCTGATGTACTGCACATGTATATGGGACTTACCTTCCCACGCTTGCAAAGAGTATCAGTGCAGTGCAGGAAAAGTGATGGAGAAAACAGAATCTCAGAAGCTTTTTATTTTTTTAATAGTTTAGAAAACAGTAACAGTTTTTATGAGGTACAATTCAAAAATATAAGAAAAATCAGATAGGTTTCTTTCTGATTGTTTTGCTTTGCAGAATATACCTAATTTTTCTTATATATTGTTCTGTCCATCTGCAGCAGGACCTTTTATATTGGCATATGCTTGATATACAATGGGCACATTGGTTGGGCTATCTAATCAGTTTGTTCATTTCTGAATTGTAATGAGCCTTGATTGTATAACATTCTTTATGTTAACTAAGCCTCTCATGAAAGACGCTAGTGTTCACAGCTATTAGATATATGTTTACCATTAGGATCAACAACACTACTGTAGTCAGTTTATCATGGTCTGATTTGTTTTTTCTTATTTACAACTCAGTACGTCTTGAAGATTACTCCAACTATGACAACTATCTTGCATGGAAACAATCTTTGACCCTAGAAGACCCAGTGGTTCTGCTATGAAAATACATTTCCACTACACTGAAGAGTGGAAATGCCAAAAGGTGATGCCCAAAACATAGAATTGTGAAAAAATAAACATTTTTTTTGCAAATAGCAAGCCCCCTGACACCCCTCAATGTAGGGAGCAAGTCACCACCCTAAACAAATATATACACTAACTCCTTGGCTGCATCAACTCGAACAAGGGAGTCATCTCCCAAAACAAGTGATTCATTGCTAAAACACACTTAGAAATCACTTGCAATCATTTCCCAAGGGGTAATGGCAGTGATTTTTTTTTATCAGGAAGGCCATTACAAATTTGTGCAAACCATTAGTAAAATGTTTTACATTAGCAGTGTTACAAACTGGTCTAGATGCCCAGTCAAAGCCATTATTCTTGAAATTATAAAACAATTAAAAATATGACAAAATATCTTTTAAGAAAGTCTTGAGTTAATTTTTTAGGGGGCTTAGCTTAAATACTTCACGCAGAACACTTAATCCCTGCTAAACCAACTTAGTGCCACTACCCCTGAGGGTAGGGAAAACACTCCCATCGTAAATAGCCCCATATCCTGCCAACTTTTTGGATACTTTGCCAAATTCAAAATTCAGATTTACTGTATTCAGCTGAATGCTTTTCTCCCATTAAAATGTTATGCTGAAGGTATAAATAGGTTCCAGTCATATCATGGGAGTAGATACTGCTAAGCCTAGGCAAGTGACTAGCAGTGGCTAGTTGCCCGAAAAATATGTTTGTCAGATTCCCTACAGCTGTCTTTTTTAAGTCAATGAAAGCAAACTTATTGATGTTAGTATTTTTTAACATAAACAGTGAGGTCATGTTCCAGTCTGTTTTTTTTTTTTTACTTTTACTGTCTTCCAAACTACTTTTTCCCTTTTAAAGGATTCTGCAATATCCATCTGTATTCTGGTATGTAAATATGCTTCAGCCTAATATACAACCAATTAGTTACAGAAAATAATAAACTGCATTTCAGTAGAAATTTCTGTAATGGTAATATTACTAAAAAAACACCTCATCACAGAGAATGAAAACATACAACAAAGAGTTCTGTTTGTCTTTTAAGACAAATTAATTTAATATGTCTCCTAAACAATAAGTTATCTAAAACTGTCCATAATTTACAGGGTTGTCCTCATTTTGGTTCAGCATTCTTTTCTACCCTTCTAAAAGTGGATATTTTTGTTTCAAGTTAATAGCACAAGTATTTAGAAGTGCCCCCAATTTTAAGCCTTTCCTTAATTATTTTTGCTTTCTCAGAAGTTTAAGGGCTATGCTTTACATCATAATCCATCACTTGTTCAACTTTTTATCTTTAAGGTGCACCACTAATTTGGTAAACAATGCTGTATGCTTTTTTTATCTACAAAGTCATCAGGTTACACTTTGCTTCAATTCACAATCATGTAATTGTAGTCAGCTGATTCATAAATGAATGATTCTTGAAGACAATGCTATTAGGTAGGTTTTGTAAACATTTACATTCAGTGTGAGTTACTCCAACCAAAATACCTATTTACAAAGCAGCAATTGATCATATAAGTTACTGATATACTATAATTAATGTTTATCATTATTATTTTACTTTAAACACATTCCCCGGGATTCATGAAGCTCGGCGCAAGGCCGGCGTAAGGCCTGCGCCGGCGGTGCATGGAATATCCGGCGCAGTAGCGCCATATACATATTAATGAGAGTGCACCGGAATCACAGACACGTGCGTAGTGTACGTGAGCGAGCCCAGGTAGGATGCGTCTGGAGGCGTGTCTAAGCCGGCAGGAGGTGAGCAACCTAATGTGCTGACAGCCACGGTCCGCCCACAATAGTAATGGCAGCAGCCAGGTCCCGTGCAGAATGAAACGCGCATTACAGTACGCAACATAGCTCCCGTTCCAAATCAACGGAGAAGCAAATAGAAGCCACCAAGGCATAAGTGTACCCGTTCAAGGAGCAAAGGATACGCATAAGACCGCCGCCGCAATGTACTGTCAGTGTTTACACTCAGAGAAGGTGTACAGCCGCATGTCAGCGCCGCACCGACATAGGAGCAGCGACTAAGGTCACCACCTGTCCCACTGTGTTTGGGGCAGTCTCTCCATGGACAGTGGTGTCCCGATAAAACGTATTAGAAATGGCCGATGTGCTACGAATGTAGGACACAATGATATCCCGTATGTAATGTAATGGTAGCATGAATTGGTTATTTCTGTAACAGACATACCGAAATGACACAATAAACAGAATAAGCAAGGAAATTGCCACAATAATAAGCAAATTATTTAGGCAAACAAGTGATTTTCTATGCTATATAGTGACCGTTTGTATGTGTCGGCCTGTAAAGGCAGATGTGAGTCCCGGAAATATCCCAGATCGGAAAATGGAAAAGGTGGAAACCCCAGCAGCGACATGGGCATGGTCACCAGGGTTACCTGCTGTCCCAAAGTGCCATGGACAGTCCCTGATTGGACAATCGTGTCCCTGCAACAATCGTAAAAATGGAAAATGACCTGCGATCCCCTGCCGCAAATTCCGCAATATACATGTAAATAGTAGCATAAAACATATACATTACGGTATGGAACACAGACATGGCATAAGAAAATAAATAAGGAACCCAAACGCTAACAGAATAGGCTCATAGTATGGCAAACAAGTGAAGTTCTGTCCACTGCACTAGCCCTGGGTATGTGTAGTCCTGCAAATATCGAAGTGTCCACATAACATGCCCCACCATGGGCATTGGAAAAGGTGCCAACCATAATGGTCACAAGCAGTAGTGACAGTACATAGCCGGGTAGCTGTGCCGACATAACAACAGTAAGGAAGCAAGATACCCCAAACACAGGCAAACATGTGCATAGCAACATATCCCAGACCCAGCAACATCTTTGTTGCATACACCGGATGGTGTATGATGAAGTGTAATATCCAGAGGCAGAACACATGCATTCGGATGTACTACACAATAGCCTCATTGTACATGTCAGTCACACCCATGTATACCCCTGCACCCAAACCTGCTAGCATCCGTGTGCAGCTATACAACCACACACAATGTGCATACCTGAATTGTGGTAAGATGTTTGTGTTAGGCAATGCCACGCGGGCAAATACGTACCCCACATGTCAGCAACCCACCGCAGGTACAGATATGTAAATGGCTGCATGTGAATGTGTCAGCAGAATGTGTACATCCGGCATGTAGTATGTACCCGTCCAAACCATCTAGGTTTGCATACGACACGGTGCACATAAGTGTACACATGTGGACAAGTCTGGTCGGTGGACCACCGCATCGACGATCATCTCTGCAGTGAAGTCGATCACATATAGCGGAACAGGTGCCTAACACACAGGACATCCTAACAGGGTGCTACAGGCAAAGAAGGGGAAACTGGGACATCACATGTGGAGATGAGCGTGGCTGGACGGACAAATACACACGGTCAAGGTAAAGGATGGAACAACATGCATATGGCTGGATGGATGTTGTTCGGAAAATATATAGAAACACATATGAAGTTCCAGTTTACACTCCAAATACTATATAATGTATTGAATTGTACCGTACAATATGGCAGCAGAACTAAGCCTGCATGTAATTGGTGAAGCTAAGCTGTACTGTGATGGAATTCTGAACCTGGCAGTAAGCAGGACAGCAGCCTCATGTCTGTCATCATTAATCATTTGCTGGGTTACAGAACAATAAATGTATGTACATGCATAACAGCACTCCTTCCCAGAGGAGGATGGCCTTGTGAGCTCAATGGAAGATAGCAGTACAACTCCCTACCAGACAGACAAAGCAACGTATCAAGAAATTAACTGTCCACTGTATCGTAACAGTCTAGGGTCCTTGAAACAGCTACAATCACAAAAGGATACTGTAATGTACAAGGTGCCTTGCAAGCCTGTGTTATTCCCATGAGAAAACAATTTAAAAGCACGAGCCCAGCACCCACGTATGTATAGACTATTGCGGACCATAGTGATGGAAATGCCCTGTGACCGACCACGACAGTAAGTTGGGCAAATGCTGATTGTAAACACTATATAAAGAAACTGCTTACTGTATAGAGTCAGACAAAACTCCCATACTTGGACTGTACATTATTTAGCCTGCCTGTGTACACTACTAAAACTGTCCGAACCCGAGCCTCCTGTGTTATCGGCTGTCACTTAGAAAAGTCTACTGATAACTACAGTCTGGTTGTAACAACTTATTTCACATCGTGATCCTTGTAATCCGAATTCCCTTGGTAAGCTACAGGTCAGAGTGCATGGCTGGTTAGACATGTACGCGGAGAATATGCATAAATGGTTCTTCTTGAATGAAAAGACCTCCGACTGAATTGTTGTGTGTAAAGAGGCTGTTTACTGTCTGATCTGTGGCTGAAAAGCGGAAAACTGGATCCCAAGAAGAAAACGTGCAGCCTTAAACAGGAGGCCCAGGTAAGGAGTGTCTGCCTTTTGTGTCTATTGTAGATCAGGGACCAGACTACATTGTGTTTCTGTTAACAGTAGTGATATCGGTCGAAGACCTACCCACATACTGTTAAATCTGAACATAGGTCAGGGGAACACACAGCAGAGTAAATAGTGAATGTAGACACTACAGTGGATACAGGGAAGGAGACACACGTGTTATGACAGAAGGGCGAGCAGTCGTGTAGAGGATATGGGAGATTATTGAAGCAACAGATCATGTGATCCGCATTTGACGGGTGACGTGAAGAATATGCAATCTCAGAGAGCACATAATGTGAGTTACGCAGCAAAATGGGGTAATAAATATGACATTGATGGTATATTAGGCAACATACCGTTACTGAAACATTGTAATCGCTGAAAATCCGATGCATATGTTCCAAGGTAAACACCTGTTCCACCCTGAGAGGGATATGCCCTCTCTGGCCAGCCGTGTCCTGTAAATAAACCGAACACATGTCAAATGTCCTGATATCTCAGGACAAACATTACCCAGATATATATCAAAATGGTAGCATAAAAGAGTACCCACTGCCCACAAGGACACAGTCCGACAAGCTCTACACTTTACATATGCACAGTGGTGTCCATTGTAGGACCCAAACATTGTGGAAAGAATCGAATAATGTGTTATTCCAACGCGTACCTGAACTCATCGTCGTCACAGGTACACATATGCACCGCAAGCGTGTTTAATGTTGCTGATAGCTGTCCATGTAATGCAGCACAGATGCACAGAAATACCCAGGGTACCGGGTCCATAGAACTGCATCCACATCACACCTCCGCACACATGACGGATGTGTAATGGGTACTGTCAATTGTTGCAGTCAAGGGATTCTGGGTATGTAGACTCTGTGCTCGGTGTTGTTTCGCAGGCAATCCTGTCTCCCGCCCGTGGGAGGGATGTGTGCGTATCACCTGCCTCAGTCTCCGTTAATAATGCAAACCATACTCCGGAGAATGCTAAATGTAGGTGTGTAATGTGTACAGCCCCATACTACTGTCCAGTAGGCAATTGTCATGGATGGACACCCGTGATGGCCAGAATGGCACCCACAACTGCAAACCCGGGTAAATGACATAGCCGCGGGAAGGCATAACACAGGAAATACACATAGGGACTACAGTTGACATTCCACATACAAAGCAGGACCGTCGTGCCAACACCGGCGTACACAGCACTCAATCTGCCAGCAACAGACTGAGGAGCACCCGCTACCGTACAGCGTAACAGATGTGCGACCTGTGGAACACATACTAATGGCACACACACAACGTCAAGTAGGATATGTAAACTATGGCTTTCCCACCTATGAAGACAACATGGTTAAATGAATGCATAGGTAAGCAACATGTTCTGGTGGTGTTATAGTGGAAATACAGTGACGGATATGTCCCATTGGGACGTCTGTGGTTTAAATTGAGCATTTGCTAACCAGCATCTTTGGATGTATGTAATTTGTCCACAGTAGTAAATCACCTGGTTATGTAGCACCATGTGGAATGGGTAGTCCAACAGACATCCGCGATTCCTGAACACACAGTATCAGTGAAACCCACTGCTCACAAGGACACAGTCCGACAAGCTCTACACTTTACATATGCACAGTGGTGTCCAATGTAGGACCCAAAAATTTGTCTAAAGACAGCTCTTCCGCCTTATTTAATCACCTAACGGAACTCATTGTAGTCACAGGTACACATATGCACCGCAAGCGTGTTTAATGTTGCTGATAGCTCTCCATGTAATGCAGCACAGATGCACAGAAATACCCAGGGTACCGGGTCCATAGAACTGCATCCACATCACACTTCCGCACACATGACGGATGTGTAATGGGTACTGGCAATTGTTGCGGACAAGGGATTCTGGGTATGTAGACTCTGTGCTCGGTGTTGTTTCGCAGGCAATCCTTCTTCCCGCCCTGTGGGAGGGATTTGTGCGTAGCACCTGCCTTACTCTCCGCTAATAATGCAAACCATACTCCGGAGAATGCTAAATGTAGGTGTGGAATGTGTACAGCCCTATACTAGTGTCCAGTAGGCAATTGTCATGGATGGACACCCGTATGGCCATGATGGCACCCACAACTGCAAACCCGGGTAAATGACATAGCCGCGGTAAGGCATGACACAGGAAATACACATAGGGAGCACAGTTGACATTCCACATACAGAGCCGGACTCTCGTGCCAACACCGGCGTACACAGCACTCAGTCTGCCAGCAACAGACTGAGGAGCACACGCTACCGTACAGCGGAACAGATGTGCGACCTGTGGAACACATACTAATGGCACACACAACGTCACGTAGGATGTGTAAACTATGGCATTCCCACCTACGAAGACAACATGGTTACATGAATGCATAGGTAAGCAACATGTTCCGGTGGTGTTATATTGGAAATATAGTGACGGATATGTCCCATTGGGATGTCTGAGGTTTATATGAAGCAGTTGGTAACCACCATCTTTGGATGTATGTCATTTGTTCACAGTACTAACGCAGCCGGTTATGTAGCACCATGTGGAATGGGTAGTCAAACAGACATCCGCGATTGGGGAACATACACCAGCAGTGAAAAGCACTGGGCAGGTGGACACAGTCCAGCAACATCTAACTTGACATATGCACATCGGTGTCCATTGTAGGACCCAAAAATTCTGTCAAAGCGCTCTTCCCCCTTTTTTAATCATGGAAACTATTGTAGCACAGGTAAAATAGCCCCGCAAGAGGTTTTAATGTTGATATAGTGTCCAGAAGAAAACCCATGAAAAAAACCCGGGATGGGCCAACGCCCCAATACACGCGAACCATAAGGATTTAATGGGTACGTACTTTCATCAAGGGATTTTAGTAAACGGCCTCGGTTTCCGGGCAACCTTTGGCCCGTGAGGGACGGGGTGCCCCCTTCCCAAAAGCACACCAACCCGGGTAAAAATAGGTTGAAATTGCACCCCAAACCATGAAGACAATTAAGGGAGGGCAAGGAGCAAGTGGAAAAAAATGAAAGTGGAATTCCGAGTAAAGTTAAAAGAAAAATGGGACACATTAATTCCCCATGCACAGACAACCACCCGATGAAGCCAAAAGAAAGGGGAAGGGGGCCCCCATGAAACCCAAAAACCCAAAGAATTAAAAGCCCCTGCTTTGACCCATCCCCATAAAGGACTTTTTCAATTAAAATGTAGCCAAATCTTTCAAGAATTTGGTCTTGATTCTAGGTACTAATTCTCCAAAGGAACAAAACAAACCTTAGGGGGTTAACCCCCAAATGGGGAAAACAGACAGAAAACAGTTTCGGAAAATAAAATTTGTAAAATTTTAAAACTGAACCAACATAAAATTTTTTAAATGGGGGGTTGTAAGCCCCAGGATTTGTTTTAAAAAGAACTGGCCCTGTTTGAAGAACCTTTTCCAAAAACCGTTGAAATGACTCGTAAAATAACCAACGAAATGAAAATTTAAAATGTGAATGTAACCCTTTAAAGGTTAAGAAATAAATAATGACACCTTGTAAATCAACAAACCCACGGGTTTTGGTCACTGGGGGGAGGCCCCCACACAAGTATTCTGGGTGTAAACCTCCCAACAACACCCCAAACAGGTAAGGGGAGCACCCCCCGGGTTTCTGAGGAATTTTTTTTTACAACAAGCACAGATTTTAAACCCGCACCAGGCAGGGCCCTCGGGGTTTAAAACTTATCGGGGAATCATCGGTCAAAAACACATTCCCACCCCTATGTTGTCAAAAATGTTGGTCCTTCCACCCTTAGGGGGGCAAACTTCTGGGGTTTACCCAACATAGGCTTTTGATGTGGGGGGAAAATCCTCACCGAAAGGGAATTTCATATGAGGGGGCAATTAAGGTTCCCAACTATGTTAGCAACATTTTTTAAAACGGTTCCAAATTCCCCAGAACGGGAACCCTTTTAGGGGATGACCTATATTACCAACCTTGTTATCCCGAATAGCCAGTTTTTTGGTTTTAGTGTGGGACATTCTTGGAATTATAATTTCATCCAAGGAATCTTGTGTTTCTCCCGGCACCGGTTTGCTTAAAAACTTTGTCCCCCAAATTTTGGGGTTACAGGAAAGAGTGCTGGAAATATGGCCCAACCCCCCCCATGGGACCCCATGTGACGGGCTGTGGTTCTGGGACAACTATCCTGGTGTTTTTGGACCGGTTCAACCCTAGGGCAGAGGTTTTACTTAAAAAGGGTTTTATCAAGTATCCCCAGGGGATTTTCCGGTGGGGGTTAACTTATGGACGGTTTCCCTGCAAGGCCTGGTGTGTTTAAAAAGTGCAGTGGGGCAGATCTCTAGAAAAGCAAACTGGGTTTATAAAGTAGGGCCCCCCTATTCCTATCTATGTGTCCCTTATGATATTTGGCTTTGGAAAGGTTTTCAAACAAAGGGTAGGAAACCCAGGGTCAGGGACACCACAGTGGGGGACACGTCCCCCTGTGCTCATGGGCCTAGGTGGGGCTGGTTCCCTTTTTTCCGGGGTTTACCCCAAGATTGGATAAGCTGGGACACCTTGGACCCATATTTGGACTCCTTTGGGGTATTGGGAATGGCTCCCCGGAAACTTTTCCCGCCACCCCAAACCACCATACCCTTGGCTGGAAATGGACCCCTTGGTTTTTGGGCCCCCCTTTAGGGAGGAACCGGGGGGGGGGGGTTTTTAATCGGGGAAACCCTTGCCTGGCCCCAACTTACCCTGGCCCCCCAAATCAGGGGCCCCCCCCCCAGGCGGTACCCCCTTTATTGGAAACCTCTGGGGAAAAAAACCTTATGCTAACCAGCAAATGCCTGTTCCCCGCCAAAGGAAAAACGGGGGCGACCAATGCCGAAAAAAATTTTTTCCCAAAACTCCCAAGCTTAAAAATGCAAAGACAACCCATGCCCTTTGGCGTTAACCCTTTTCCTTTAAAGTTGGAAAACCCCCCCAAAAAGAAACACATTTTGTGGCTCAGTGGTCCAAATGAAAACCTTGTAATATTCGGCTCTAGGGGGTTAAATCTAGGTTATTTCACAGCCGGGAAATTTAAACAGATCTGGTCCCCGGGGCAGGTTAAGACAAAGGGGGCAGGTCCAGGCAGGCAAAAACCATCCTTGCAGGGCAGGGGCCGGGGGGCCCCCCAAAAAAACGCCCCCCAAAAAACCCCCCTGGTGTAGAAGGGAAAAAGCGTGCATCTGAACCCCTTTGGGTACACTACCCTGGGCCATCGGGGGAAATTTGGGAATTTTCAACACAGCCCCTTTCCCGCGGGGAAAATGGATGCCAACCGGGGGGGGTATTTTAAAGACATAGGCCCGGGGTATGCTTTTGAAAAAACCAGCAAGGGCCCACTGGTCCGGATCAAAGGATGCGTACTGGAATTTGGGAAAAAATTCAGGGAACCCCCAAAAAGACGAAAAAAAAAGTGTGTGCCTGAAACCGCCCTAAATTGTTGTAGCAAAAGAACGCAAAACAAACCAACGACACTGTCATAATAAAGGGAA
Organism: Protopterus annectens; assembly: GCF_019279795.1. Lineage (NCBI taxonomy): Eukaryota > Metazoa > Chordata > Ceratodontiformes > Protopteridae > Protopterus > Protopterus annectens. The sequence goes on along the minus strand of NC_056730.1, from coordinate 611,059,943 downwards.
TAAACTTTTTAAAACCCAAATGGGAAAGGGAGTATGGCGGTGTTGATCCAAAAAAGGGGAAGGTTACGGTTTCCCCCAAACCACTTTAAGAAATTTTGCTTAAATGTACCTTTTGACCACGACAAGCTCAATTACCATCAATTAAAAACCCGTAAACCCCTATTTTTGGGCACCCACCAAACAACACCGGAATGAGTTTTAAAATTTTGGATATAAACACTTTTGCGTTTTTTAGAAAAAGGCTGCCATGAAGAATTAGAAAAAACGGGAGACGCCACCTCCCAAGCAGGTTTTTTGATTCGCCCGTCGGGAATAAATTTAGGACGGTATGTATAATCCGACCGGGTCCCCCTGTTATTTTGAGAAGCTGATCCTTTCACTTGGATTATGTTTACATGTTTTTTCGCGTAATTTCCATTAAAATGAAAAGCGGGTTTCTGAACCCTACCGGCGGGGATATGTAGGATGTCAAAAACGAAGTAACAACAAACGGGGGAACATAAGGGAAAAAGGGCCAATGGGGCGTAAACCCACTTTTAAAATGCAATGGGGGGTTTTGCCAAAAAGATTTTTTGAGTTCCCAAAAAACCAAAAAATCAATATACCCCCCTAGAATGAACCCCAGCTTTTAAGGTTATGATATCCCATGAATCAACTATAACAATAAACCCGGTGCCTCTCCCCATATCCCAGCCAAAATTTCATAGGGGGGTTGGGCCCCCGGGTATTGGGGAAAAAGGGTGTTTTTTTGGGTAAAATCCGTTTCCCGCGGGGGGGCTGCTACAGGCCCCTTTATATAAGGTAAACACCCTAGGGAATGAAAGGATTTAAATGTTTCACCCTCCGTGCCAGTGGGATTTAAGGGAGGAAAAAACCCAAAAGTGGACCCAAAATGAAAGCCGGGTAAATAATTTCATAAGGAATAAAGAGGGAAAACTCAAAACCCGCCCCCCCGGGGGGAAAACCCAGCCACAAAGCAAGGGTACCCAGAAATCCCCGGGGAACATCCCCCCGTAAACTTTTAAATGGACCCCAAAAACGCAACTAAAGGAAACATCGTTTTGGGAGCCCAAAAAAACCGACTTGCAGAATAAAAGGGCACAGTACCCGTGATACGAAAACAGTGGCATAGCACAAGGTTTAGGTTAGAAACTGCCAAACCCTGCAGGACAAAGAACATTTGGGTTTGTAACAGGGTTTAATACCTCAAAAAAGGGTGGCAAGCTCCGTGGGGTCAGCCAGAAAACCCCGGCAAGGGGCCGTTGCCTAAACTTTTTGCCTGGGCCCTTTAGGCCCTATTCCCTTAAGGAGGGGAGAAACATGGGGAAAAAAAAAGGTACCACAGGTAATAGCACCCAGGTGGGGTAAGGGCCCCATAAAGCAACTTGAACCCGGTTTTCCCCCACCATGAACCCACCCCCACAGGGGAAATCTGTCGAGGGTTTCAGCGGAGGGTATCAAAGGGGGGTTTGGGGGGTTTTTAAAATTTTCTGCCCCCGGGGGAAAAAATTTAGGCAACAAAAGCCCCACGGAAAAGGAAAATTGGTTACACCCTACATATGCCCAAAATTCCCATGGTGGAAACGCCCAAAAAGGGGCCCCCAATAGAAACCTGGGGAAATCCCAAGCGTTGCCAAACCCGGAAAAACAAAAAACCCCTTTAAAAAAGGGAAAACCCCACAACTCCCAATTGGGGGGGGAACACCCCCCAAAGGGGAACAAGGGCAAAAATCCAATGGCAAAATTCCCCCCCTTGTAATACATAGGATGGTCCTTGCAACCAAAAAAACCCCTTTTAATTAATGGTTGTGTAAACCCAAGGAAACACCCAATGAAAGGAATTGGGCACCCAGGCAAAAAAAAGGGAAAAACAAAAAATCCCGGGGTTTTACCAAAAATTCAAAAATTTTTTTAAAAAAAACAAAGGGACCCCTTTTAAATGCCCCTTTTTGAAATTTTGGGGGGGGGCCCAAAGCATAGCCCCAAACCCAAAAAACCAGAAATAAGAAGCATATTGACACCGACATTTTTAAGCCCAAAAAGAAATGCGCAAAAATTCAAGTTGCAAACTGAACAACTTTTAAAAACCCGGGCCCCCCTTTAAAAATCAAAAAAAAAAAAAGGAGTCCTAAAAATTTTTTTAAATTCACACTTTTTTGGAACACGTCAACACAGATGTATGGTAAAAAACAAAACCAAAAAACCCCCCGGGGGAGGAATAAATCACCTATTTTTAAAAAGAGAATCTTCCAAATAGGTTGACTACCGGGGCCAAACATGAGGGGCCAAAAAAAGGAAAAAAAGGGAAAAAAAATTAACCGGAAACAAAAACCCCAAAAAAGGGGGGAAACTCCATGCACACCCCTTTTTTTAAAAAGGGGAAACAGGTTTTTACTTACATAGAAAATTTTGGAAAAAGGGACCTAAAAGCAAACATCAACACGGGAAACACAAAAAAAAAGGGGGGGAAATACGAATTACATGAACACAACAGAATTTTACAGAACCCCCTTTGCCAAAAAGGTACAGGAAATTTTACCCGCCGGAAAATTCCCAAAAGGCCCAAAAAGAAAACAAAAGCCAAAAAAAACACAAAAAAGAAACAAAAGTATAAATGAAAACACGAAACAACGAAGCCCCCGAGAAAAACAAATTAAAGGGCATATGAAACCCCCCGCAAAAAAAGGGGCAAGGCAAGGGCCCCAAAAACCCAAGGCATGGAAAAACCAAAAAAAGGGGGGGAAAACCAAACCATCCAAAAACCAAAAACAAAAAACCCCCAAAAAAAGGGGAGCCCATACTTGACCCCCAGAAGAAAATAGGGAATACCAAGGGGGAAACCCCCAAAAACAAAATGTAGCGCGGGAAACACCCAAACAAAAACCCCAAGGGGGGGGGAAACCCCTAACATAAACCATCGAAAAGCTTTTAAAACCCACCAAAAACGGCGCTTCACACTACTTACCTACGAAAGAAAATTTGGAACCAACTTTTTAAAACCCAAAATACGAGGCGCTGGAAACCCAAAAAAAACCCAAACAAGGGGAGGGGGCCCGCTAACATAAACCATCGAAAAGCTTTTACAAACCCACCGAAAAAAAAAAAGGGGGACACTCGACCCCAAAAGACAATAGTTGGAAATAAAGCAGGGGGCCCCCAAAAGCTAACAGCAAAAAAAAACCCCCCCAAAACCCAGGAAGGGGGGAAACCAGATTTTTAAACATATGTAAAAGCATTTAAAACCCAACAAACGAGGGGCCGGCAACTTGTACTCTGACCCCCCACTGTTGGAAATACCAAGGCAGGGCCCTAAAAGCTAACAGCCAGAGGCGCTGGCACCCAACAAAGGAAGGGCGGGGAGTCGCTTCTAAGAAACATCGAAAAGCATTTAAAACCCCCGGGGCAAACAAGGGACGGCTTTTTTCCCTAAAAAAATAGTTGGCAACCAAGGCTCCGAGCAAAAAGGGGTGGGGAATAAAACCCAACCACCCAACAAGGGGGGGAAATTTAAAAAACTATGTAAAAGCATTTAAAACCCCCAAAACAAACAAGGGCCGGCAACTTGTACTCTGACCCCCCCGGAAGAAAATAGGGCTACCGGGTGTGGGAGCGCCAAAAGCAAAATGTAAGGGCGCTGGCACCAAACAAAAACCCAACGGGGGGAGGGGGCCTAACTATTCATGCAAACCTGAAACAACAGAACCCCCCGGGGGGGAAAAGGGGCTTCACACTACTTGACCTACGAGAAAAAATAGGGAAATACCAAGGTTTTCGGAGCCCCAAAAAAGCAAAATAGCGCGGGCAGCAAAAAAAACCCCAGGAAGGGGGGGCGCCTAACTATTCATGAAAACCACTGGAACAACAAACGCCCCCCGAAGGCCGCCCCTTCACAGGAACTTTACTGTGACCCCACCCGAAGCAAAGTTGGCAAAGCCAAGGCTTTTTGGGGCGCCTAAAAGAAATAGTGAAAGGGGCAAAAAAAACCCCCCCAAACAAAGGGCGGGGAGAACTGAACACAAACACACACGAGGCAACGAACCTCCGATTTCTAAAAAATGACACTATTTGTAGGGCTACGCCCCCCAAGCAAAGTTGGCAAAGCCAAGGCATTTTAGGGCCGCCAAAAGAAATGTGAAAGGGGCAAAAAAAAACCCCAACCAAAACCAAACAAAAAACCCCCCAAACACACACACACAACACACACACACGGAAGGGGGAAAACCTACGTATCACATGAACACACTACGTATGAAGCATTTACAAACCCCCCCAAGTTTCTACAGACCCTGTCAAGGCACCCCCGGGGGTTTCACAAAGGCAAGGGCCCCCAGGGTGTTCGGACGACGCGGGCATCACCACCCGCCGACACCAACACCTGTTGAGCAAAACAAGTAATCTACAGACTCACGCATACGGGCACCAGACATTAGTGGCAAGGGCAAAGCATTGTTGGGGCATTCAATGGGAGCGGTTGACCACACAAAAAAACCCGGCCAGAAGAGGGGGGCCGCTGGGAAACATGACCCTTTAACTAACGGCCCCTGCACGGCTTTTGGCTACTAAAGCTCCCTTGGGCACCAGACATTGAGCGGAAAGTGCAGCATAACAGGGAGGCAGGGGGGGGAATCACCACCGGGGCCCCACACAACAAACCCCACCACAACCAAAAGGGCTTAACCATTTGGGGACCCTACAGTTTGGCATTACAGAAAACCCTAAAACAAGGATACCCACGATGTCCTGAGGCAGGGGGTTGGGTGCCCCACAACGCCCCGTTTCAGCCCCCAACTGGGGGAAATTCCCATGGACAACAAGTGCCAGCATCCCATGCACCCCCGGGCCCGAAACAGCCATGCACCATACATGGGGGGGGTGTCTGACTTTCTGCCCACACCAAGGAATGCCCCACCGGAGCCCCCCAAGGGATGAAAACCGTATAGGGGACCCTGGTTCCACTTGTAACCAACACCGCGGGGGACCTCGGGAACCTCCCACAAAAAACCCACAACACATTGGGTGGGTCCCTACGCCTCCTGTTTTGAACAGGGCCAGCCAAAAGTTGCCCCCCACCCCCCAATGTGCTGCCAGGCAAACAGATGCACAGGCCCTTTTCCCCCAAGGTGGACATGGTGTGGGGGACCCAGCCCTGTACCCACAACATTGGACTACCACAGGGAATGACGTCCAGGGCCATCCCCTTAAGGGGCCAAATGGCCCCAAATCCCAAACCAGGGGGGGGAGTTCTCAAGGGAATAGCCCACGGGGTTCCCTAATGTGGTGGAATGGGGGGGCCACGCCTCCTGAAACCAGAATGGACCAGTATGACCCACAGAACCAACCAAGGACGTTTCTACCCCCCCCAAACAGGGAACAACCACCCACCGATGCCTCCCAAACATGCATAGGCCGGAATATACTCAGGCTTTCACCCAGAAGGGCCCCATGGTTTTGGCGGTTGCTACCCACCCCTTTTTGGGGCCCTGGGGCCCAAAACCCCGGGTTTTCCTTATAGGGCTTTTCCCCAATACCAACATCGGGTCCCCTAGAGGGTATCCCCAGGACTGAACACCACACCCTTACCTTGAAAGTGTTGGCAAACGGGGGAGGTCCAAATGGTCATTTTACGAACACAGAAATCCGGCATCCCCACAAACATTCAAGGGGGGATCCCCCCCAAACCCTTCTCCACGGGTTTCCCAACCATTATGGGGGGGTTTTTGACCATACCATGCCTTGGGGGGACGTCAGAGCCACCCAAGGGGCCCTGGGGCTCCCACTTGGGGGACATTGCCCCCGTGTTCTAAAAGGTTAGGTCCAAAAGGGGTTGGTCTGGGTCCTTGAAATATTTGGCCCCAAAGGGGGGCCCAAAGGGGCTCCCCCTTGCCCCCCTCCCAATGGAGCCTTAAAGTGCATGTCATAGGGGTTGTACAGCAAGGATCAATACTACGCCCCCCAACCCCCCCCATTTTTTTCCCCCCGGGCCAAAAGGATATGGTAACCAGGGCCTGACCTGCCGGAAAGGGCACCCTACCCAGGGGAAAAACATTTTTGTACATGTGGGGTACCAAAAGTTACAGTTGGAAAAGGCACCACCCCGTTGGCAATCTGTAAACACCAAATGGAAAGGGGGGGAAGCATTCCTTGGGGCCTCCTGGTCGGTAATGGAAACCACATAGGGTTTTCAGCCCCGTACAATACCCCCATCGACTGCCAAACCATGTCCACAACCTGCGCCTGCGCCTGGAAGGCCCCGCTCCACAAGAGGGAGCTCAGGAAGCCCAAAAGGGGCCCGGGGGGGTTGGCTTAAGAAAACCCCCGGGGGACTTGCCCACAACAGGGCCCATTTTGTGGGGACATCCATTCCCCTCCCCCCCCCATAAAAACCCACAAAGGTGTAAAACCCTAACCCAAAAAGTGGGCCGGGGCAGGGAAGGCCGAAACCAACAGGGGGGTCCCGGGCCTGGAAGGAAACCCCGTCCCCAGGCGAATGCGTGTGGATTGTACAATTTTTTGCCCAGCCCCTTTGTGTGACTGCAGCCCAGGGCGGGGACTGTGGATAGGCCCCCCCCACCGGGGGTGAATCCACCCAGCTGCAGGCCCACTGTCGGGGGCACTACCCAGTAGTGGCCTTGAAAGGGGTCCAGCCTTTGGGGTCGGCATGTGAGCCGACTCCCTTTGGGGGTCAACCACGGGGGAAATTTACATGTATGGCCGCAAGTAACCTCGTTTGGGGGTTAACCAGACGGGCTAAATGAACCACCCACTATGTGTCACAATAAATGAAGTCACCTGCCCGTGGGCCTGCATATGTGCCAACCCAATCCATCCATGTAACCTAAAACCCAACCAAACATCCGGTAGGGGACACGGAAAATACACCTCCATACGTGCCAGTCACATAATATTTGTTAAACCCGCTTTGGGGTTGGGGCCACATTAGGGGGCCAAATTAATATTGCAGGGGTGTATGGCCCAGGAGGGGCTGACCAAATACACATTTTTTTAACCACAATCAACATGGACAGTTTTACCCTACATTGTGTCCGTGTTTTTGTCACACGTCATTGTGTGCCTCGGGGGTATGCGGCAGGACTTAATCATGACGGTATTGTTCCCGGCGGGCCCCCCGGTGCCTGGGGTGGGAGCCGGGTGGAGGCAGACTTATTCCATGTTGTGGGGAAAACCTACAGGGGCCCCCCCCCGGGGGTGTTGTCCGGTGTATGGTGTTACAGGAGTGCTACTGTCCCATCAGGGTGGGCATGGGGGGGCAGACCCCGCCTGCCGGGGGTTTTGCGGCACCCCCCCCGGTAGCCTCCCCCCGGGTTTCCTGCCGGAGGGGCCCCAAAGGGGCCCCCCCACCAATTGCCTCTCCTTAAAAATGGAAGAGCGGGTTTGCATTGCCAATGCCTGGTGGCTTTTGGGTCATTGGGCCTTCCCCTCCCCTTTTTTTCCCTGGCACCCCCGCCCCCAAAGTTGGTGCGGGGTTATACCAGCTGCCGCACCCTGGACGGCAGGTGTATGTCTAGCGGTGCTCCCCTACGGCAGCACCTCCCACTTGCCTGCGTGCCACTGCACCAGACCTTACACTGGCAACATCGTGTGTCCCCACACCTTCTGCAGCCACCACACATTCCTGCTCGGGACAACAGACGCTGACTGACCGTCATCTATGGGCAACGGTGTTGGGGTATGTGTCGGCATCTGAACCGTGTGCAGGGATGAAAGGGACGATGTGTGATGTTCTCCAGTGGCACAGTCTCTGCTCAGACGACTTCTGCCTGTGCCTCATGCACATGCTCATCACCACTAGTATCTGTGGGGACACTAGCATCAGATTGACCGCGGGAGGGGAACGCACCTACAGCACCTGTCAATACAAAGACATACCATCGGGTTACAATACAGACACACACACACACACACACACACACACACACACACACACACACACACACACACACGCACACACAAACGTGCATGTGATTATGCAGGTGGCATGCAGCATTCACACAACACAGACCATTGAATGCAGACCAGACATTCATAGTGGCAGTATGTACACTGCCCTGGTGGGGACAGTACAACAGGCAGGTGTCATTTAGTAGGCATGCAGTACACACATTCATGGTAGTTTGCATGCATCAGCGTGATACACCAGGTGGCGCGGGCAAGTTGGGAGTACACATGGCTGCCAACAGTATGTAATGTACAACGCAAACATGCGCGGTATCATGTGGACGTGTGAAGATGGTGTCCCGCATGCACCACATCATGATGGCTGTCATGGTGCAGTGTTATCTGAACAGTGTACAGATACAATGAATGTGTAACAGTGATGTCTGTGTAGGCACGTTGCTGTGAGCTGTGTGCATAGCTGTACGGTGTGTGTGGTGCGGGCTCTGTGCCACTGCACAGTAGCAGGACACAGCTATGTGTCTGTGCGATGCGTGACCTGACATTGCCATGTCTGTAAGCCAGTTCAGCTGCTCAGCAGCACATATATGGTGGACATTGGAGGCACCTGTAGTAGCTGTGGAGAGGAATGTCATGTCACTGGTGTACTACATCAGATGTCCAGGGGGTCCACTACATTGATGAACCCACTATGTGTGTACAGGGTGCAATGGTGAGTACCCACTGTGGATGTGCTGTGTGGCAACATGCCTGTAGGTATCAACCATGGCCTTGTCTGTCTGACTCATTGACAATTGTGTGTGGTAGACATTGTGCACACGGCCCTGTGGTGGCCCATGTGACATACACCCATACTAGTGTGGCGTGTCACATTCTCTACGGATATGCTGACAGTGTGTATGTCTGCTATGTTGTGCATAGGTCATATCATGGTGTGACAATGCTGCAGCCAGACATCCACGTGCATGGGACATGGCATGCCATGTCACAACGCGGTGCACACGATGCAGGGGCATGGGTCACATTGGTAACACCTGTGCTCTGGCCAGATCACAGCTCACTCTGTGGTACTGTGTCCATACTGCACTGGCATACCAATGCATACTACACATGCAGCCATTGTGTAACACCTACACCATTGTATGCATAGCTGAATGCACGTAACACACCAATTGGTTGTGTGGTGTCATACCACTCTACGGTAACGGGTGTATCTACTGTACATGGGTGGTGTGTATGTCGGGTGGTGCAAGCTGTATACCGTGACGGGCACACACAGGTGAGCATGTCATGCCTAGACACATGGGAATATCAATACAGCAGAACATGCGTTTGACTGGCAACAGACTTACCTGCAACAGACCCTTGGCCTTGCGACACGCCAGACATACCTGTAAAGGCATTACACAAAGGTATACACATTAGCCATTACTATCTCCACGGTCAGCACTGTGCATGACACATCATGCATGTGTGGTTGCATGTGCTATGCACATGTCTGCTAACACAACATAGCATACAATGGTTTGCATCTTGTGTGGCCATATACCTGGCATGTATTGCTATATCATGTGTTGTACTATGACACCCACACCCACGTCGCCTATCATACAAACATGCAACACTGACTTACCATGCTGCTCCAGGCTCATAGCCCGGGAGACACCCACCTCCACGATGGACGCAAGTGGTTCTGCGTGTTGTTCCGTGGGTGTCCCCAGACTGGCCAGGAGCTCCTCCGTAGCTGTGAGTGGGGGCTGTGTTGGTGGCCCGCCACCTGTCCCACGTTGTTGCCTGGCGATTGCAGCGGCACGCTGTCTTGCATGCCGGATCAGGTCTGTGCAGTGCCTGCGGATTTGTTGGTAGCTGCGGTTGGTTCCACCCACGCTGTTCACCCTCCTGCACAACTCCTCCCACATCTCCTGCCGTTCTTGTGCCTGCTGTGGCACATGGCTAAACAGGGCGTTGTAGTTACTCTGGAGGTATGGTATGATGACCTCCTCCTCCTGTCGGCTAAATGGTGGAAGCCGGGAACGTGGCATTATCTGGAAGACATAATGATGGTGGCAGGTCACATTCACACTGCTGTGCTGGCATACTGTTGGAAATGCATTGCTATGACATGTACGACATCTGCACAGTGATCTGTGAAGGGCATCGTGGCGGTGACACAGCCGATGTTGTGGCTTCACACCATTGAGCACTGGGTGTCACATCATATCTGTGTGCCACCCCATCACACTGTGCACGCACCATGTAGATGTTAGCCTGCCATGGACATGTGTACCTGGCTGCACCTATGTCCATATCAGTTGGCATATGTCCCCATGTGACGTCTGTGCTACTGTTCACCTGTACACTGTGTATATGTCAGTACACATCACGCCTGTGTCCATTGTGAACGTCAGCAGCGGCACTGTACACATACACATGGACACCTGCACATGCATGTGTTGTGCCATGTACTTCCACACAGCACTGTACCAGTGCTGGACAACTTGCCCCAGCTCACCTGTGTTACGTATGTGATAGACATGGAGCAATGTGTAACCATGACACATTGGCAGGAAAGGCCATGCATAGCATGTACACGCACACATTGTGCAGAGCATCACACAGCACCTGTAACATGACAGGGTGCATCGCCACCACATTACTACTGTGTATGGTTGATAGTAAGAGTGCCTTTTGTCCATTGCACCATGTGGGACTGTGATAGCTCATGCAGCCTTGCTGGTCATCTCTGCATGATATGGCAGGGTATGCCACATACATGGCAATGGGTGTGACCCACCAGGGGCTGACGGTATTGGCAGGGTGGCTGTCCATTGCTTTTGTCATAGCTGTGTGAAAATGGACATTCCACATGTTTATCACCATGGTGTGGACACTGTCCTCCAGCCCGGTATGCTGTACGCTGCTTGTTCAGGGTCTGTGTGGTGCATGCAGGTATCACACATCCATGCATACACTGTAGCCCTGGCAGGTGCTATGTGCTGGGATGTTGATCGACACAGTGCTGTATGTGTACACACACCGCTATCCCATGCACATGGATATCTGCCTGAACTGATGTGGGTAACACATATGTGTACATACATTGCCCGCTGCCACCCACATGTCTGCTGCTGCACTACACACCGCCATCCCTCCCTGTGTGAATGTGGTGTTGGCCTCAGCAGAGGTATCCATGTATGGGGACATGGATGTTCACATAGCAGGCCCACTGATGGTATCGTCGATCTGACCATACACATATGATGCACCCTCACACATACGACCCATTCATATTGTTGTTCACAATGGTGACACGGCTATACTGCTATGCGGAGCCATTCACAGACATACATACACAGAGGCATGCACGCCCATCTGTGTCATTGGCGGACTATTGGTGTGGTTTGGCACCTAACGTGTTTGACTGCAGGTGGCGCAGACCTACTGTGCACATGTCTACATGGTAGGCCTGTTCTACGGTAGGCATCTGTGATGTGCTGTGCACATCTCATACCTGCACATTTGCTTGTTGTCCATCGGTCCACAGGCCAGTGGTGGGACATACAGGGATGTTGCGGAACATATGTACATGCGACCCTGTACAACTGTGATGCTAGCCTCTCAGATGCTCGTGTGTCGTGGACGTGAACACCGTACACACACATGTGGTTGTGGGTCGCCGTCCATACCCATCTCCACCTGTGGGTTGCTATCATCCCACACACTCCTTGTACTGTATGTTCAGGCTATGCAGCTATGTGGGGCTTGTGTGCATACAATACGATACTATGTGCCTTTGCACCCATCACAGACATTGTCACACAGGTACACCGGCAGCCATACACATCGCAGATTGTTGTCAGCATGTCACATGTGGTACACACCTAACACATCTCCTGCGGGACATGGTACTCTGTATGGGCATGTCCAGTAGTGACATACCACAGCTACCCCTACATGACGGCTATGCAGGACATGTCTGTGTACATCTACTGTGACATATACACAAGCAATGCCCCCTACCTACATCACATGGTACTACCTGTGGAGTATGTGTGTCTGCATCCATGCTATGGCCATAGATGACAATTGTACATCTATATGTGCAACATACCTCAGTGGGGGTCATGAGCACATGTTCCATGTGTCAATGCATTGTTTGTGTCTGTTGGGCAGTCATTGTTGTGCATGGTTTACATGGCTGACATAGTGTACTGTGTCTGATTCCAGGTACTTCATTGGGCTACCAGCATTGTACATTTCTACAGCACATTCCAGCCATCATGTAGCCAGCTTAGATGACAGTGGGAGGTGTTCCGCCATGTGCACATATGTCACACGGTACAAGGGTGACTGACACACATTGTCTCGGACTGGGTTCTGACTGCTGTGGATGTGTGTACCGGTGTTGACAACCATGACTGCACCAGATGGTGTCTTCTGGATGTGTGACATTCACAACAAACACCCACATTCACATAGCAGCACATCGTCCACGACAATTGACATTCCTGCCTGAACACTGTGTACGGTATGTTTGTATGACCACTGCATATATCACTGGTGGCCACCAGCATGGCTGCCTACAACAGCAGTGTGTATCCTGTGCAAACATGGGTTACACCAGTCACACCACACCTGTGCCAGCTGGCCCTGTAGTGGGTGACAGTGCAGTTCCATTCATCATGTAACAGTATACATCGTGCACCAGTATGTTGCAGACATGTGAACGGCTGTGCTACTCAACATATGCACACATGACACATCACCTGGTACACCGTGTCTGCCTTGCCACCTGCTATTGTGACCACCCTGTGATGACATTGTACGGCCCACATGGACGTGGACATGTGATGGCTCAATGGTGAATTAACCGTCCAGGTGTGTGTCTAGCCAGGTGTCCAGTAGCCACTGGTCTGCATGCAGGGATAGTCTACATTGGCCTACTCTGTCACTGGGACTGTTGACTATGGTCATACTGTTGTTATGCAGGCATGTGCTGTTTGTCCAGTCTGATAGTCATGTTGAACCACACTACCGTGGCACACATGACGTGTGGACATCTGGCTAAGGTGTGCAGCCCACATGTACATCTTCTCATGCTATGCTGCCTGTGCAGTGGTGTCACATGTCTGCCTCTGGCAGGGCTGTCACAGGTAGGCACAGCATGCAGTGATGTGTGACAATGCTTACACCCTCCACTGTGCTGTACAGTAGCACTGCACACACAGTACAGCACACATGTCATTTATCTATGGTGCCTGGGACCTGCCTCCATGCCCTACACGGCACACCTGCCAGTCCAGATTGTACACAGATCATACTTCCCAGTCACATACCTGGACTGCAACACACACAGGTGGGTGGTTCCCACACCACACCGTGATTTACACACATACTGTATTTTCCCATGACACATTGCATCATAGGTAGTCCATGTTCAGATACCCATGTTTGTGGCCACTACACACATTGTGACACGCGACAGTGCAGACACTGTACACCACAGGTTACATGCCAGTCGGGTTGGCATGCTGTACATTGCACCTGGGACAGTTGCTACTGCTATGTATTGCCAGCAACACGACGTTCCCTAGTATGGAGTCCCACGCACCCACATGCTTGGCCATGCAGTACGCATAGCTGGGTGACACATTACACGACACATACCATACCTGCACTACCCTCAGCATGCACCAAACCTCCATGTGTCTGTATGCTAGGCCTACACACCTCCCCTCTGTTTGCTGAACATCCATGCTTACCATCCCTGCTAGCCACACCCTAAGCACACAACCATAGCAGCATGCATGGTACATACACACTACAGCCGGTATTACTGACATCCACTGACAGAGGTAGTTGAGGGCATGGCACCCGTCCGATGGACAGTCTATGTGCCTATGCCAACAGTGATCACAGTGCACTTCTGCTACATTTACACACTGGTAGGGACCATGCTATTCCACACTGAGACATGGTGGTGCTGGCATTTTCACAGACGCCACAGTGGTATTCCTGTTCCATGCACACGTGCTGTATGGGCACATGTGCAGGCTGTTGCACGGTAGTTTTGTTCACCTGTGTGTTGTGTGTCACTTGACAGTCATGGTGTGTCCTGCTGGTGCATGACATACTCCACAGCTAGCTACCTACACATGACTGCCAGACATTGCAGTGTGGGCCCTCACGCAGTGTGGTGGTATGTCTCTGCTGTTTGACTACATCCACATTCAATGCAGCATACCACGGTCATGCAGGCATTGACGACACAGATGTTGCTGGCATCCTGCCTGCCAATGGGGTACCTACCAACAATACACACTCTCACTCACTACAGGGTTCCAATCCTTGGCTGGACATTGTATTAACCCTGTGGACACATACATAGTACTGTCATGCACATGTTATGTCTGGGAACACAGTCCCAATGTCACCTCCAACCGCCGTAGTTGTTGTATCCCGCCAACCTGGCTGTTACATGTCTCTGCAGCAGCACACGTCAGTGACTGCTAGCCCATTCATGTACGTTGTGCACCCTGACCACCATACTACCACATCTATCACACTACACATGGATGGTACTGCATTGCACGTATGGGGCTGCATCTCTACACCCATGACTGGGCCATTCAGTATGGCACTGGGCCACATCTTGACATACATGCTTCACACACTCAATGACTACCTGCATGCCTTTCCTGGCACCCTTGTTGGGCTTCTGTGCCACAGCACACCACATCCCATGCTGGCCACCTGTCATATTATTGCATGGGTGGTTGGGGTGGTACAGAGGGTATCACATCAGACATGATCCGCTCTTTGCCCTTCAGCACCATTCCACTTTATGCTATTGACAGTGTACACATCCAGCATCACATCGCCCTATGTTTCGGCATGTTACGCCATGTGCCTTCTGTACAGTTCACACAGTGGTGCAGGCATATCATGCTGACTACAACATTTCAGGGACGTGTGGCATTGCACGTTCCTCAGACATGTGGCCCCTCATGCTCAGTATTTGCATTACACTACCTGCTGTCACACAGTACTGTACATGCCTACATGTACCACTTCTACATACCTGGCAGCATTCTAGCTCATCCTGCTCATGTTGCTGACACCCATACAGGTGTCAGTGTGGCAGATATATCATGTAGATATCATTGCATCAGTTACATCACACATAGTGCATACACATCACCTTTGCATACTGACAGTCATGCGGTGTGTATCACATGGATACTGTCCCTATACAGGCATATCACGTTGTACATGGTTGATGTACACACACATGGCCCACATGGTGCTGTGGTTGCCATATTACACCATAGCGTGGGTACACATGTGCAGGACTACACATTTCTGGACCGTATGTCTAGCTGATACCTTGGGTGCCCTTGTACCTGTGCCATACACACATGTACACGCAGGCCGTGTTACAATGACACATGTGTGGTGTACCTTACACAATGGATACAACGTTACATGTCTCAGTATAGTCATGCTGTGCTCTCTACCCAGCTCAGACAGTTGACATATGCAAATGACAGTCATGTAACACATCTGTGCTCACCTGCATGCCACTAACACAGGGGTGTAATGTACTCTGCCATGGGCCATGTTCTCCACAGTACTGATGCATGTAGTACTCCTACATGGCGTTTGCTGTGGGCAGGGGGGGAGTAGCAGTCCTGCATGTGTGCACACATGCCACATTGCTCAGCCCGGGCGTCTGTGTGACATCCACAGACTGGACACACACCATGCTGTGGGACATAGGTCCTGTGCACATCCCACAGGGGCACACTGTGTCACTAGTCGTGTGATAGCTGCCTTGCTGGTGGGTGACACACACCCATGGTACCACCACAGCGGACGTATTGTATAGACATGACAGTTGACATCCAGTTCTGCCGTTCAGTGGACACTACCATGGGGGGGGGTGTCAGTACTGTGTACATTGCACATGTGTTTACACACGGCCCTGCTGGACATCATTGTGGCACACATTGCACCTGCTATGGTACGTTTGGACATGGTCACTTGCTGTTACCTCCATTTCGTGTACCTATTCTGCTACTACATTGTCCCATATGTGCAGGCCATACATATCTTGTGTATGTATATAACATTAGCCCATCGCTCCATCATGCATGCTATGCCTGTGATACTGTCTATGATTTGTGAACATATCCATCATGCCAGCTTTGCATTACACATAATTGACATAGTCGCCCTACCGCGTGGGATAGGTGCGTCGTGCGCACATTCCGTATGACATCGACGGTATATGCCCATGCACATGTGTGCTGTGACACTATACATAAATGTCCTATCCCCTGCTGTGGCACTTCAGTGTTGGATATCCACTGCCAACATCGGCGTGGGTGGTGGCATTGTTCTGTGTTTGCAACCCCTATGGCAGACCTGGGGTAGGGTTACCACCTGTGCCTCTTTGCAAGGGACAGTCCCTCCTTGGGCAGTTGTGTCCTGACAAATGTATCACAAATGGCAAATGTCCTGAGATTGTGGGACATCACTATATCCCATTCTTATGTAAGGGTTGCATAACATACTTATTTATGTATGTACATTCCTAACTGTTACAAGACACACAATAAGCAACTGAACTGCTACAAGACTACACATTTCATTTTGCAAAAGAGTAGAGTTCTAACCTTTGTACTGACCATGGGTATGTGTCCACCTGTAACATCTGAAGTGTGTCCCGACGATTTCCCACTTTGGCCTTTTGAAAGGGTGGCAAGCCGCCCTGGGGTTATCGCGGTGTTTACATGTTGTCCCACTGCTGTGCACACGTTGTCCACAGTTGTTGGTATGCTGCGCGTTTAGCATTACATATCCAACCTTCGCCTCTCTGCCTGATGGACAGGTATCTTTACCTACACACACCGTTCACATACTGTACAGATTCGTCACGTATCGTCGTACACACCAGTACATGTCGTGGGTTCGACATACCTTTCCGCCTTTTGTTTTGATTTCGTCTCTATTCCCTTTTTCTCTTTGTCTACTTTGTCTGCGTTCGGTATGAACATACGGTTTGAATATCCAGGGGGTCTTCCTTATATTAAATGCGTCGCCTGATGCATGTGGGTTAATCAGGCCAATAGCTGTTCCTCGGTGTGTACTTATGCGCATATCAGCGGTGATCCCCTTCCTTTCGTTCTGCGTCGGCACTAGGCCATGGTTCTTTCCTCGTGTGGCTGTTGGTTATTTGCAATACCTTCGTGAGGATGGTATGTATTGTATCATGTTTGTGTGACTGCATCCGCTATGTGTGTTGTCGGGTACAGTTCGCTGTGGTGTTAGCCGTGGATTGTGTGTGTTGGGTATGGTATTGTGTTCGACATGTGGGTCCCCGTGTCCTGGCGGCGTCTGTCGATGGCGTTGTGCATTCAAATGTGTTACATGGCTGTTATTTTCCTGTACATAGCGAATGCATGGATGCATGAGCCGCTGCTAGTGTTTCCCAGGAGCTTGTTGTGGGTATGCCGCTGTCATTCACTGCCTGTATGTGTTTGCTACTGTTTTAGCTGTTATCCCTTTGATATGTGCAATGGGGTATATCTGCGGATGTGGGTGACGGTACGGTGTGAGTCTTGCATTTATACATACCAGATATGCTTGTGTGTGTGCTCCATCCGTGCTTGGGGAGCTGCGGGTTACCTGTGTGTTGTTCGGGGAATGTTTGTTTTGTTGCTGTCGTCTGCTGTCGGTATCGCCTGCATGTGTGCTTCCTGCGTATTCCTGCTTCACATCGGTTACATATGTGCGGATGTTCGTCCGCGTCTACCATCCATTGGCATTTTGTCGCTGATAGTTACGGTGATTGTGGTCCTATACTTGGGGCGGACTGTATGCTACCGGTAGCCTCCTATTCGTGTGCCGCTTGCTTACGTCACGGTCGTGGAACACACCGCGGTATTTACCGGACCGTGACTGTTCACGATCGGTGCCGGGATGGCACATTCGTATTTTCGCCGTACATGCCTGATGCTGTGTAACGCGTTGCCGACGGACCGTGTGGAGTATGCGTTATGGCGCCATACCTACGGTCGTGGTTTGTACTTGCGTCCTTTGCATCTCCTGATTGCTATGGCCCTGTGGTACACTTTGGGACATTTGGCGCTTTGCATCATTTTACGCCGCCAGGTGCATAGCCACTGAGGAGATGTCGGTACTACTTTGTGGGTACTGCTGTACATACGCCTATGGTTCCTGTACTGTATGCCTACGCCTGTTATTACACTCCGGCTGTGACATGTCACCTTCATACACAGTTTACACTGGCACACACATTACACACACACAGCGGAACACACGACAACCTCACCTCACACATACACATATTGCCGCCATGGCTGTCAACCTTCTTTTCCGGAGTGGGGAACACACACAGTAGTAATGTGAAACACATGGGCATAATGTGGAACACATAGTAATGGCATAGTGACAACTTCAGCTAAGTAGGTCATAGGTTGATTATGATATGCTGATTTACTTACAGTGAAGAACCTTTACTAACTTACTATGAGTACATTCTATTTACCAGGATGTCATTTATATACATTCCTAACAATGGTTGTTTGAGAGACATTTTCAATGTGGAACTTGGAGGAACTGCGAGGAACATGCACTGTTTTACACCCCAGATGAGGTACGTTCCTCATAATGTCGTACACTTCACTGGTATGCTTTCCGCTTTCGCACCGCCGGTTGGACACAATACCCACGTTGGCGCATCGCCGGTGGCGGCGTGTATCTCCGCACTCATGTCCTATGGATATGACACGCACATATGTAGGGTTGCCACCTTTTCAAATGGCCAAGGTGGGACATTTTTAGTAGGTACGTCAGGTTTTGCATGCCAACACATACCCACGGCCAGTACAGAGGACAGCGATTCACATTTTGGACGGAATACAAAGCTGTAGCATTACAGTTGCTTATTCTGTTTATTATCATATTTAGATGTTTCTTCTACAAAATAACTGTTTTCTGCAACTAATAAAGTAATTATGGGAAATGGTTTTGTCCTACAATCTCAGGACATTTGCCATTTTGTCATTGTTTTTGCAGGACACAACTGCCCAAAGGTGGACTGTCCCTCACAACGTGGGACAGGTGGTGACCCTACACATATCCCGTTACTGTACCGTGGACCGGTGACCATCCCGACACGCGGATATGTATTGCTGCAGGTTAACATTTCCATGGCTGGCGTTACCTGCCCTGCCCACCCTCCAGGATGATCGGGTTGTCGGTCACTATGTTTAATATGTGGTGATTTCGCGTCTTACTTATCTGTGACCTTGCATCCCTGGGTTCCATATTACCCTGTTGTCCTTTCTATCTGTGTATGCGTACATATATTTCTACATGTGTACTGATATGTATTTCCGTATCTGTGTATGCAAATGCGTACATGTGTGGTCGACTTGCGGCGATAGTGGCAGCATATGGCTACGCCGTGTGCTGTTGAACCGGGCGTCGCGTTGAGGTGTTGGCGTTCCATGCTCTGCTGACTATTGGGTGTGCAGTGTTTGGCGGTGCCTTTGTTGGAGTCACACATACGTCCGCATACGGTACACATTACGGGTGGACATGTTTGTGTGGCGTCCATTTTACTGTGTGTGCAGGTCAGGAGGTGTCAGTCCATGGGGCCTACACTGTCAAAGTATGTGCTATGCGTTCCCTCTTTGCCAGGGCGTAGGCATATTGGGTACGCCTCTGTCTACCTACTGGGGCTGGCTCAGTGTGTCCGTGGCGCCGCGCCCTGTGCCTGTGCTTGTCCTGGCAGTTGTGGCGGGCTTGGTGGCCCACTGGCATTATGTCCCTGCAGCAGCTGTTTCCGCAGAATCATATTGTGTAGCATACAACATACTATGAATATGTGGGCACTTGTGCCTGGAGAGTACTGCAAGGCTCCCACGGATGTATCCAAGCACCGGCACCGTGATTTCAAGATCCGAACACACGCTCTATGATTATTCTCGTTTGTGCGTGTGCCTCATTATGGCGTTCTTGCATGTGTGTGTGTGCATTTCTGATGGGTGTCATCAACCACGGCTCCAGTGCGTAGCCAGCATCCCCCACAAGGTGACCTTGTGTGATGTCCCCACTGGCGAATACCTGATACAGCTGTGAGGCATGCCAGATATGGGAGTCGTGGTAGCTTCCAGGGCTGCCAGCACACACATCCATGATAATGCCCTGCGCATTGCACACGACCTGGCAATTGATGGAGGGGTATCCCTTGCGGTTTATGTAGCGTCTACCCTGCTCCCCAGGTGGTGACTTGATTTCTATGTGCGTACAGTCTATCGCACCCAGGACCTCCGGGTATTGTGCCACACGGTGGAAGCGGCGGATATTGCTAGCCAACTCCTCCTGAGATGTGGGGAACTTTATGTGCTCATGGGCATGTGGTAACATGGCATCCAGGAACTGGTGTAGTACCCTGGATGCTGATGCCTGTGAGATGCCCATTATGTCCCGGTGGGCCTTTGAAAGGTACCTGTAGCCAGTATTCGCAAGCTCACACATACCTTTGTGTCCACTGGGATGGGCTCCCCTCTGTTGTCTCTTGTTCTCAGGCGGCCGCACAGCTCCACTATTTGCTGTAACGTGTCCCTGTCCACCCTGTAGCGCTCTACTATCTCCAGGTCTCGCAGCCCCTGGTAGGTCACCCTTGGTCTGAACACTCTCCTTCTCCTGTGAGGCCTACGGTAGTTGTCGGCACCACCCTCCGCAACTCCGTCTGTCTCTGCCACATACCTATGCATCACGACCACGGCGGCACCCAGCATATACATGTTAAAAGTTCCCCGTCTGTTTACACCCTACGGTGCGGCGTTTGGGAAATCGCTGTGTGTTGTGCGCATTCACATTTATTACTGTTGTGCTGTATACCCGGTGATGTCATTGGGTGTGTCTGTGCGGCCCTATCCATGGATTATTTCCGTGGAGCTGCAACGGTACTGCCTGTAGTGTAACATTACAGTTGCCTGCATTGCCTTCGCCTGGCATCTTACATTACTGCATCCTGCACGCACATGGCATATGATGCATTTTATCTGCGCCGCAGTTATGCTACCTCTGTACTTGGCTGTGCTATTTCGGTTCTTTGCTCTTTGCATTTCTACTACATCCCCTATTATCTTTGCTCTCATATGCCTCCCCTTTCCCGTTCTGCAGGAGTCTGCATGCAGACTTATCAGCTGCCGGCGTTTGCCCTTCCTGCATTGATTGGTGTTAATTGCTCGTTACGGATACATTTACACTGCTTCCGCATTTCCTCGTATTCTCCGCATTACCTTCCTATATCCCTGGTTGTTGCCGGTGAGGCCGTCACATGACTGGTTTCGGGAACGTAGTCGTCCTCGTGCACATGCATTTGTACGCGCATTCTGTACTGTCAGCGCATCTATTTCCTAACACGCCAGTCATGATGCTGTAATATGCATTGTACAGCCCAGATTTGCTGTCCTCCAATATCCTTCCTCCTACAGTGGCACACCCCTGTGTGGTTGACATGTATCTCGTGTAGGCCACTCCTCGGTGTAGTACCGCTACGCCGTTGCTCCATCCTTACGCTGGCGCTTTTGCGATTCACTATTATCTGCCTCATTTGCATGGAATTGACTACTAATACCTGGTTACGGCGCCGGACACCGCCTCCACTCCTTGACAACCATTGCGCTGGGGTTGCAGCTTTACATACATACTATGGTGTGTGGTGGCTGTGCAGCTGATTTGTGTTCTAATGCTCTTTTCGGACATTATCATATTATTTCATTGCTTTACAACTTCTGTGCACACATCCCGGGGGTCTGCTGTTCTTTCTACGACGTGCCATTTATGTCATTTTTACATTTTGTGCATATTTTCTTTGGACATTCTCGGTGCCTTTCCACATTGGCATATTGCACCTATATGATACCTGACTTTGACAGCCTTCCGTTACTCCTCCGGTATGTTTGGGTAAATGTAAACCGTTTTTGGTTTACATTGCCGTTCTTACGCGCTCGCGCCACGTGGATCGCTATTGCCCTCATTTGCATGGTGCAATACCGCACACAGTGTGTTTTGCATACCTACGCCGGGGGCGGGGACGGTCCGGCGCACGCAGGTAGTGCACGTGGAATTCATTCATACCTGAATCGCTAAGCAGCCATATTTGGCGTTATAACGCCGACGCTATGCTGGCGCCTGGCGCAAGGTTCATGAATCCCGGGGATTATGTCATTGATGCTGCCTAAATAATATATTTATATGCCAAATGGATATTGCATTCTTGATGAAGGCAAATTCCATGTTAGTCCTTGTCAAGACTACTTCCATAAACTCATACATACACTAAAAGCATGGACGTTTAGTATCATACACAGGCACTTATCCCATACAGCTAAGCATATATGCAGTATTTACTTGTGGAATGTTTGTTTGCTTGTTTCATTGTTTGTTTACCTTTGCTTTCTATGAATGTTCAGCTGGGTGCTACTATTTTCAGTGGAGTCTCAAGCAGAAAATCTCCAGACAGTAAGAAAAATACATATTATGCCACAACAGATGAAACATAAGAAAAAGCAAAGGTTACACCACAGTATTATAAACATAGCTGGTGTATAATCTCACTCTGGTAGAAATACAAGGAATTTACAAAAAATTCTTAGTAAATAAAATCTTTGTCAGTGAAGAAGCTTTGGGCTAATTTATCAGCTAGGTAAATTAAACAATGTGGATGTGTACATACAGTTCTAAGTACAATTCAAGAACCAGGAGGGGTTGAACAAATGTGTTTTAAGATTAGGCCTTATATGGAACAGGGGTTTATTCCATTGCTTGCCAACAACTTGAATTCTAAATCGCCATTTTTGTTGTTTGAGATGGGAACGGCAGCAAGACGGCCAAAATATGCTCTGAGGCCTAAAGAACTCCTCCAGGTAGTATTATGTGATAAGGAGGAGCTGTTGTAGGTGGAAAGAAGATTGTGTGACAGGCAAAGTGGATTACAACATGATGGATGAATATAGCAATAACCTATGGCTGGGTGTGGGTAATGCTGGATTTACCACGGTTGGCGTGGTTTGGTCACGAGGGCAACTGGTGGACAATTAGTTCTATCTAAGCCTTCTAGACTTCAAAAACAGTTTCAGGGGTACCTTGTCATTAAGACCTGGATGAAAGTCAGCCCTAAACCAAATTATCCATTTAGCCTCCTGTGTTTCAGTACGGTTCCTAGTGTCACCACCTCTAGGACCTGTGAATAACATCTCAATGACTCTGAAGGTGAACATATGTGTGTCACCTCTCTCCAATACATGTTTAGATAGTGCATTGACTGTGGACTTAATTTTAATTTGATAAATGTGTTCACGTATCCTGTCTCTGAGTTTTCTACCTGTCTTGCCAACATAGAATCCATCACATGCTACACAAGTAGCAAGGTAAACCACATGCTCAGACTGGCAAGTTGCAGAGACATGGAACACATGCCATTTGAGGGGTGCACAAAATTACCACTGGAATTTATAAAGTGGCAGAAATTACAACTAGTGCAAGGAACTGTACCAAGGGTATCATAAACATTCTCCTTCCTGCCTTTCTTAGGATAACACAACAACTTCTTCAGGTTGGACCTGTTCTTGTACATGAAACTTGGTGTATCCCCTACCACCTCTCTAACCACCGGGTCCACAGTCAGCACCTCCCAGTGCGATCTAATAACGTCTTTAACTCTGACCACATCCCTGGTGTAAAACACAGGGATCCCCTACCACCTCTCTAACCACCGGGTCCACAGTTAGCACCTCCCAGTGCGATCTAATAACGTCTTTAAAACTGCCCACGTCCTTGTTGTAAAACAGGGGGATCCTGACATTACCATTTTCCATTGTAACTGTAGGGTGCTCTGCTTCTACCTCATCAAAGGCTATTTCCTTAGGATCTGAAAAATAGGGGGTAGCCACAGCCCTTCTTAAAGTGGAGATCCCAGCTATTCCCATCTCAATCTCCTCATCCTTAATAATGTGGTTAATAATAATGTGTTTGATGTTTTTAATCTCTTCCTGTGAGAGGATCACGGGCCATGTTGGTCACTACCATTTGTTCCCTGTTCATGACAACATGTATAGGCACCTTTCTGACTGACCACATGTCTTTAGCATAGAGGTGCCTCTCCAAGGAGATGGTTTATATAAGGTTTATTAGGCTGGAG
Source organism: Protopterus annectens (assembly GCF_019279795.1). Taxonomy (NCBI): domain Eukaryota; kingdom Metazoa; phylum Chordata; order Ceratodontiformes; family Protopteridae; genus Protopterus; species Protopterus annectens. The sequence goes on along the minus strand of NC_056730.1, from coordinate 611,035,786 downwards.
GATTCTCTTAGTGTTTTGGCTATAGAGAATTCTCACATTAAGGTCTATAGGTATAGTGTGGTTTGCATTAACATCTCACACCTTAACTCACTACACATTTTATTTGTTTTATTATATATGTTTTATCATTCGTTTTTTCCTCTCCCTTTTTTACATTAACAACATGAGTGTTTTTGGCATTCTTAGCATAATAACTTGTTGGCCATGTTGGTCATCATCCTTGTTTACTAGTATATGGTAACTTTTAAATGCATATCCTTGACTGACCATTAGTTGTTTGCATAGAAATACCTCTCAATGGTTACGGTTCACAGTAGGTGTGTTTGACTGTATGAGTCCCTCAGTGTTAAGGCAAGATAGCACCCTACTACCGAACTCCTTTGGTATCGCAATGTCTGAATCGCCACTCTTTTTTCTTTCCTTTCATATAGGTTAGGAAAACAAGAGTGTTTTTGGTATTTTTAGTATACTAATAATTTTTTTACTGTCATTCCCCTTTTTTACTGTCATCCCGTTTATGTCATGCTCTCTGAATTCCATTGACACTAGATTAGTGACGGACAAGCTTACAATGGATTTATAGGGTTTGCACCTGTTATAGGTTGTATTATATATTTTTTCCTTTAACCACAGTATATTTTGTGGATGTAATCCATGTTTTTCAATGTAAATATTGCCACCTTGTAGTCCCCCATTTACTCCAATGAAGTTTTTCCCTACCAGGTTTCTATAGCACGATAGGTGAGGAATGCATATGTCTTGGAAACTCCAATGAAGTTTTTCCCTACAAGGTTTTTATAGCACGATAGGTGAGGAATGCATATGTCTTGGAAACTCCTTAGAAAGGCATTTTAATGGTAGACGACGCAATCGCAGTTTTTATTACGTTGTTTTTATTATGTTGTCTTTAATAACCTGTGCTACTTTTTATATTTGTTTTTGTTATTTTTTATGCACAGTTGCACTTTCTGTAGATATTTATCATCTATTAGAGATGTATGTCTTATATTTGACTTAAAAGTCAGCTGCATGTTGTGTTCTGTTACCGCAGAAATACGTGGTGACGTCATCACCACGCAAGGGTGCACGGCAGTCAGGAGCCTTCACTGTAGCAGTCGCTACTTTAAGTTTGGATATTTGTTTATTTACGATCTTTCTATGCTTGTAAAACATCAGGTAACCACCTAAAAGTGTTTCTAAATGTGTTGACGAGAGCGCCTTATTCTTGGCATAGAGTTTTACACAGATATAGATTTTTAACGATTTTGCAGTAAGCTAAATGCATTATTTTTAAAGATTCTGAAGCAGCTGAATGCATCAAATTTTATCTCCGATTTTAATGTATGAGATATTTTTCACACTGAATGATGTACAGAATTCTCCTTGACTATTGAACTCTTATTCTGCGTTTTAAAGTAAGAAAGTATTTATGCTAGTGCAGGGTGTTTTCTGGTCCTAGTCTTTGTATGTGATTATGTGATTTTGTGTTTTATGACACCTTGATGGTTTTAACCAATGAGCAGTCGCTCTATAGTATTTAAATGTTTGTTTCAAATTATCTCATTGTTATACAGTCTGAGGAAGCCGAAAGGCGAAAGCGCTTACTGTGAATAAAAGGATTTTACTTTTTGTTACTACTGCATTTGGTGATTTTTCATCGCAGAAGTGTGAGCTGTGATTGTGCATTCAGCACATCAGTATTGGATATCTTTGAACTTAACCGACTTGGCTGTCCCTCTTCACTTGAAGTGGTGAGCATATACTGAACCTAACCGAGACTTTAGAAACTACTGTATTGCTGCCATAGTGTGTACCAGCAACCATTGCTTATTAGTAGATACTACCAGCTATGTTGTAGTTCATGGGTAGAGAGTTTTTACCAAAGGGAATGACAATGCACTTTTTGGCATTGAGCTTGAGGCCATGGCTTTGACACCAGGCATCTGTCTCAGTGAGGCCCTTTTGTAGGATGTCCACATTGTTAGGAGTTTTGATTATGGCTCCTAGTTTGCAGTCATCTGCAAACTTCATTAGCCAAAGACCTTCTGTGTTAGCCTGTACTTCAGAGAAGTAGATACCAAACAGGAAAGGACCCAGGACTGAACCCTGTGGTACTCCACTTGTCACTGGTCTGAAGTCGGATTTGGAGTCTGCTACTTTCACAGTGTGGGTTCTGTCAGTGAGCCAGTTGGCAAACCATCTTATGACACAGGGATATATACCTAGTTTAGTGAGTATATCTATAATTCCAGAGTGGGGGGTGGTGTTGAAAGCCTTGGCAAGATCTAGATAGGCTGTGTGAACCACCTTACTTTTGTCTACAGCTTTGGTGACTGCTTCAAAGAAGTCTATCAGGTTTAGGAGACATGATCTGCCTTTTACAAACCCAAACTGGGTGGGGTCCAGAGTTTGGAGATTACCAATGTCTTTGTTTATAAGTTCCATGATGATACGTTCCATGGCCTTGCAGACCAGGCTCGTTAGGCTAATGGGGCAGTAGTTCCCGAGGTCCATGGTGGCTCCCCCCTTGTAGAGTGGGATAACTGTTGCTGAGCACCATTCAGCAGGCACAAAGCCTGAGGTGAGGCTATGATTGAACATGGTACTTAGGTGGGGTGCCAGTTCATTCTGTAGTTCATGTAGAACGCAGCCTGGGATGTTGTCTGGTCCCATGGATGCTGTGTTCTTGGCTTTGGAGAGTGTGGTTTTTACTTGTGCAGCCGTGATTACAGGAACTTTGCATTCTTCTGGTATAGAGATGGGCTCTTTAGGGGGTGAGAGGGTGGTAAAGTTAGCACGGAACCTATCTGCCAGGATGTTGGCAGTATCAGTTGGGTCTGTATATTTAGTGCCATTGTGCTGTAACTCAGAGTAGATTTGAGTGTTGCCACTGAGTTTCTTGACATAGCTATAGAATGTTTTGTGGTTGTCTTTAGAATCAGTGGCGATTTTGTTTTCGTAACTAGCTTTGGAGGATTTTATCAGGGATCGCAGCTTCTTACTGAGGCTGACCAGGGAGCTCCTCCGCTCATGGGATTTTACTCTCTTTTGCAACAGTTTCTTCCTTTGTTGTACAGTTTATTTATGGCAGGGGACCACCAGATTGGCTTCCTTTTTTTGGAGGATAGCGTCTTGGTTCTGTTTGGGATAGCATGATCCATGCACTCATGTAAGTGCTTATAAAGTGCAATTGTGTATGATTCAGTAGTTGTAACTGTATTGTCCATCTGCATGGGTGTCATGAAGTTCACCACTTCTGTCTTAAGAAGCATGAAGTTGGCTTTGGAGAAATTTTTTACTATGGTTTCCTTAATGGGGGGTGGGGGCAGGATGTGGATATCTAGGATAATTAGCTTAAGATCGGATCAGACCAATGAGGCGTTGACTTCAGGTGTGGAACACTGGTCACTCATGTTGGTAATGACTAGATCTAGGATATTGTTGCCCCTGGTGGGGGTGTGGATAAGTTGATCCAGGGCATTGGAGTTTATGAATTCCAGAAAGCGGTGAGTGAAGGAGTTGGTACATGAGTAGTTTTCCCAGTTAATGGTGGGGTAGTTGAACTCGCCCATTATTAGGGTGTTTGGTTGAACCCTAATATTTTCCAGTGCATCAAGAAAAGAGGAGTGGGAATCCTGGGGCATGCTGGGTGATCTGTAGCAAGCTACAGTTTGGATTGCAGTTTTACCCAGAGTTAGTTGCACTTGGATAACCTCGGCTGCATTATGCTGAGCAACTAGCCTGGAGGTGTGGATATCCTTAATGAATATGGACACACCTCCACCTTTGGTGTTCCGGTCCAGGTTACATGGCCGAAAAGTGTGGTATGAGTTATAGCCTGGTAGTGCAGGGGTGCTCTCTGGAGCCTTGAACCAGGTCTCAATCACTGCACAGATATCGATGTTCTCCATTTTAATGAGTGCCTCGAGTGAGTGCATTTTGAGATTGAGACTTCTAGCATTGAGTAGCATCACCCTCAGTTTTTGCTTGCCTATTCCTGTTACGGTGGTGAATTTGTTATTTGAACCTTGCCTAAAAAAGGCACTATAGGGGCGGCAAAAACCTTAACCAGTATCCGGAATCCCAGGGGTGACAGGTGCAGGCCATCTCTGGCAAAGCATCGTGGTCTGTCGACCATGTCATCCCAGGCAGAGAGATACTGTCTATAGTTTACAGAAAAATTAAAGATAAATTATTATAATACAACCAGGAACTGCAATATGAAGTGAGAGGAAAGCATGTTTACGGTTTATTTTGAGAGAATGCCAGGGGAGATACATTAATAGAAGTAAGGAAGTGATTGAAGAAGGAAGAGTAAGAATATGTAAGGTATGAAAAGATACTTGTTCAAATTTAGGGATATATTTTATCCTGATGTTGAGCAAAAGATCTAGCTTTTCATCGGTTTATAGATTTGTTCTGGTTACACTGCTCTTGTTATCCATTTTAAGCCTTGTTCTGGGCACGCTGTTCTTGTAAGCCATTTTAAGCCTAGTTAATTACTTTATGTGAGAATCAAACCCTGTACTTTGTGTTTGTAAGGCAAACACCTTAACCTGATGGCAACCTTCCTCCCTCATCAAAACGCACTCCCTAATGTCAACCAAGTGTGCAAAGTGCAAACACCCCCCCCCCCACTGACTGTAGTGAGAACAGAACCTCTACCTATACAAGTACACCAACTAGAGAACTCTGTATTTGAGGTTCATAAATAGTAACAGGCTAATTGTTCTTGTGGACCATTCTAGGCCCAGTTAATTACACCATGTGAGAATCAAACCCTGTATCTAGTGCTTATAAGGTAACTTAACTACTATGCCAACCTCCCAGCATCCTTTTGTTAAGAAAGTTTTTCAGAATGGTTTTGAAGGTTAGGAGGGAGGGTATTGACCTGACTGATATAGATAAGGAGTTTCAGGCCTTACAACATAGTACAAGTACAGACAAGGCCTAGCAGTTTTGATACGTTTGTGGATAGACAGGAGTCTTTGGTCAATGGATCATAATGACCGACTAGGAACATAGTTGTGTAGAATGTTATTTAGTGCTGGGCAAGCACACGAATTCTGGATAATTTTAAAGGTGGTAATAAGCTGCGTATAAGTCAACTGATGGGATAGGACTAACCAATTTAGGCTTTAAAGTGCTACACAGTGGTGGGTTCTGAAAGAGGTATTTGCTGCACATTTAGCAACTTTGTAATAGCATTCTTCAAGTTTTTATTTTTGTGATGCCTGAAGGTTAGTAAGGATGGGAGCACCATAAAGAAGTGTGGGGGAGGAGATAAGTAGTGGCAAGTATGGCTTTAGTTGGGTTGTTGAGAAAGTGTTTGGCTCTATAAAGAATCTCTAGTTTTTGATGAGTTTTTCCTATGCAATTTTGTATATGTAGGTCAAAGTTTAGATTATCATCCACTATCATCCCTAATTCTTTGCTATGAGAAGTGACTTCAGTGGTTGTATTATCAAGAGACAGGGCTTTACATTTTGTTTTTCCATGGGAGAGGAATTTGGTAAAAAAAGTAGTATTTGTTTTTTTTTTTTTACAAACAGTAGGTTGAGCATGAATTGTGAGTTAAAAAGCCATGTTTCACTTGCTGTTAATGCTTCCTGAGTAAAGTTTTGCAGGTGTGTCATGTTGTCAGATGTGCAAATGAGTGTGGAATCATCTTTGTACTGTATTAAGGATGCCCGTTGTGTGGATGTGTGGAGAGTGTTAGTGAAAATGTTAAAGAGGAGAGGACCAAGGATAGAGCCCTGTGGTACACTAGTGGTGACAAGGACGTATGGAGAAAGGGTGCAGTGCCATTTTACTGGCTAATGGCTATTGGATAGGTAGCTTTTGAACCACAGAAGGGATGGGTTGGCTGAGAAAGACCTAACGAGGACATCTGAAGTAGAACTATGCTATTACAAACTGTGCCAAAGGCTTTAGACAAGTCTAGAAATACGTAAATGAATTCAGAATATCAAATTAAAACACTGGTATTAGTGTTTGAACCTTACCAACAAAGACAGATAAATAAAATACTACAGCAGTCACCATTGCTGCTTATTTATATTCATTTAACCTTATTTACTATTCCATTTTTGTAGTAATGACAGTGACAAAGCTTGCTGCTCCCACTTGAAGTGCCTAAATTATTTTTCAAATTGCTGACACTGCAGTGCATCATAACAAGGTACTGCACTCCTGAGTGTGCTGTTCTGCAGATGAGACGTTAAAAAGTGGACTCATTAGCTTAAGTTGGATGTAAAATATCCTGAAAAGGGCTACTAACCTAGTGGGACTAAATCAGTCAAAAAGAATAAATTAATAAATAAAAAATAAAATGAAACATAATTATTTTACAGTTGAATCCCTTAATAAATGTAGATGCCAACGTGGCTGCATACCCGAGGTGTTCTTCCTCCTCCTCTTCTCAGTCTTTGCCATATATTGTATATGTTGTATATATTGTATATGTTGCTTTATTTTCAGGCTGTGTTGCTAATTATGTAGGTATGACTACAAGAAGCCTCAGTAAACGTATAAAGGAACATTGTTATGCTATAAAGACTAAAGATATAAATAATGCCCTTTATAGGCACACAGTGAAATGTACATTATACAAAAAATTTATGTTCTCGATTTTAGAACATGTTAAAAGTAATTTAAGGGGAGGTAGCATGAAAAATAAGGTGGAAAGAAAAGAAACTTTATGGCAATTAAAGCTGGAAGCAGATGTTTCCCCAGACCTTAATGATATGATAAATATTAAATGTTTTTAGTCAACAATAAATTGAAAGTATAAATAAATGATGTTCATATTAAAGTTATAGTTTTTTATTGTTTTTAAAATATTTTTAACTAAGTAGATAATGAATGAATTAATCAGTTATATAATTGAATTGTAATCGGTTGTGAATGAATGTATTAGTTTTGTAGATAATTTTATTCTGAAGAAGTCTAGCGGATGAAAACGGTGAATAAACTATTTCACGTTATTTCCTTGGCTTGTCTTTCTTGAGCACCAGTGTTGTTAATTTCAGTTTTTTCTTTGGCCTGTGCCACATATTGGCTGATATATACTAACTCTTAGGTTCATAGATTAGTACTAAGCTAATTGCCCTTGTGAGTCATTTTAAGCCTAGCCAATTATTCCTTGTGAGACTCAAACTCTGCACCGTGTGCTTGCAAGGCAAACACCTTAACCATTGGGTCACCCAACTATCAAGGCACATGCAGTCAGTAAGAGATATCACAAAAAATGTACTGCACAGTACATGTAGAGGGAAAACCGCTACTGAATTTCATTCAGTACATATAGTACTATTTTTCCAGGTATGCATTGCTGTTAAACACCTTTGGAAATGGTGTACTGAGATGTGACTAATGTGTATGACTGAAAATTAAGGTAAAAGGTTAGCACAGCTATGTTACTGTCAGCTGGCTTTTAATTTGTATGATCTCATATTAAGGACAAGGGAAAAAATATTTAATGTATCACATGGCAGTTATATGATGCAGTTTTCACCGAGATTTTGCATGCATAGATGATATTTTGAACATTTCCATTTTACAGCCTTTATCAGGAGTACAATGAACAGTGATAATGTCTGCATTTCTTTTATAAAATTTCCTTAATATCAGTGAAAAAACTTATGAAAAAATAATAAAAACAAAAGCAACCTAGCAGACCTATTATGTTGTGCTGTTTACATCATAACACCATTGTGCTTTAACTACATTACTGTTTCCTCTTACAGAGACAGAGGCACAGCATCTCACAGTGGTTTGACTGTCTACATACAACCTAGTCAAGTGAGGTGGAACTTACACTCGGATAAAATTTGTGTCATCATAGTTACTTTTCTCTGGAATTTAGGAAACCTCTTAGACTTCATACATTATACTTCCGATTGCCACATGAGGGGAATAGATTACATGAATTAACACAAATGGGACTAAGCAGCACAATGGCAGAAAACAATGGCCAGTGGCTGAAAGTCTTCTGCAAGGTTTAATGACTTTAATTACATCACATAACATATGTAGAGTACTGCAAATATGTAATAACCTACTTTATTTGGGTAGCTTTATGCGCTTAGGAAATACATATGCAGGGCAAACATTTTTATGTGTTACTTTCCATAAAATAACAACTGCACCCTTTGGAAGTCTGCTAATGTACAAGCAGTACAGCAGTCCATTATACACTTCAGAACAGCTTATACTGTTTGTGAAAGCAATGTGCGACAGCAAGGCAATGTTTCCAGAGTAAAACAGTTAAAGTACAAAACAATATGTACTGTGTACGTAAAGACAAAACACTTCAATCAAAACTCAGCAATACTTCTGATAATACATTAATTGTAGTTTTCCATATAAAATATGATGTACTGTTCACTGCCACCTTTACTACATAGTACAATATATATCCCACACATAGACAAGAATGAGAACATTTGGATCAAGAGAGGAAAAAATATAGTGCCTGCCAACCACAAACCCTGTTTAGCATACCATGTTTACATAAATGAAGGTTTGTAGCCTTAATTTCTACCTGCTAACTGCTTCACTCTTCCAACATTTATTCAGCACACATCTTTAACAACTACTCAGCTCCAGTACAAACCAAAACTGATCACTGACCATTTTTTTCTTACTATTGTAAGTACTTTTTGTGATATTATCATAGAGGAGTAGTAAGGGTAAGGTCAACCTTCACCTACTTTAATTTTAAATGATTCCCAAAAACATACCAAGGAAGAATTTTGCAGGGGTGGTGCCTGAATTGCAGATGTGGATGGCTGCTCTCCAAACCCGCAGGACTTATATATGTCATCTCCACAATTACATAGCAGTAGGGAAATTTTAAAATACAGTGCACAGCTATCTTGCACAAGACCACATTGCTAATAATATAAGTCTAAGAGACTTCACTAAAGTTCACTTAAAGGATTACAATCAAAAGACTTTCATAAACATACAGAGTGACCAAGTACAGGACTACTGTAAGGTCAATATCAGCTTGGTTTATACCTTTCCAGTGGGTAGCCTGACGTTTCAGCTAAGGTTTGCAGATAAAAAGAAGTTATGTACTCACCATAACATTCCATCTGAGTAGTTGTACTTCATTTGTCTTCAAACTGTGGGTCTTTGAATACAAACTGGATCCGAGACGGCAGTTTCACCAGCATCTGATCTGAGCTCCAAGGTCATCCCCTTACCCATAATACTCCTCCATCTTCCTTCCCTCGGATCGAGCTTGCTGCACCATAAACATAAGCCCGACCCAATGAGACCTTACCACAAAAGGTTAGCCACAAAGCCTTTCAAGCATGAACATGAGAGCAGCAGAGGCACTCACTCCTACATACCAGAGTAATAAAATAATGATAAGACCAGGGGGAAGGAGGGAGGAATGGTTGAAGACAAATGAAGTACAACTACTCAGATGGAACATTATGGTGAGAACATAACTTCTTTATCTGAAGTAGTTTACTTCATTTACTCTTCAACCTGTGGGACAGAGTCCCCAGCTACTAAACACCTGGGTGACCCTCATGGAAGGATATTTCAGAGCACCGCAGAGCCAAAGGATGCTCTCCCTCTAGATAGCATGTCCAGTTTATAATGAGAAATAAAGGTATATGATGAGGACCAAGTAGCCGCAGAATAAATATCATCCAGACACACCCTGGACCAAAAGGCTGCCGAGGTAGCCATGGACCTGGTAGAATGTTCTTTTACTTGACCCAGAGGTGACATGCCTTTGTCTTTGTATACCTGAAGGATACAGTGAGAGATCCAGTGAGTCAAAGATACCTTAGAGATAGGTTTGCCCAGAAAAGGTTTAGAGTAGGACACAAATAATTGATTGGACTTGCAAAAGGCCTTAGTTCTGTGTAAGTAAAACCTTCGCTGTTGATGTACATCTAACAAGTGTAATTTACATTCACCCCTGTTCTGAAAATATGGGAAGAAAACATACGTTAATCGTTTGGTTAATATTGGTTTCAGAAGCCACTTTGGGAAGAAAGCATGGATTGGTACGAAGCGACACCCTGTCCTTATGGAAAATTATATATTAAGCTTTGATAGGCAATGCTTGAAGTTCTGAAACCCTCCTAGCTGAGGTGATAGCTACTAGGAAGGCTGTTTTCCAAGATAAAAACTTTAGGTCTACTGACGCAGCCGGCTCAAAGGGTGGAGCAACCAGAGCTTGTAAAACCAAAGTAAGGTCCCAAGGAGGGGTAGGATCCTTCACTGGGGGTCTTAAAAGAAAGGTAACTTTAATAAAGTTTTTGCATAACTTAGAGGATGCTAAAGAAACCATGTTCTTCCCAATGTAGAAGTTAGAAATGGCAGCGAATTGAACTTTTGCAGTAGAAGAGCTAGCACCCTGATGGAATATATTCACCAAGAACTCCAACACTGCCGAGACCGGAGCTGTGAAAGGGTCCAGGTTCCTTTGAGAGGCCCAGATGGAGTAACGCTTCCATTTACTATGGTAAAGTTTTCTGGTAGACGATTTGTGAGCTGCCACCAGAATGGTCTTGACTGGAGAGATAAACTGGGAGTCCTAGCTATCAAGGGAACAGGAGCAGCCAAGCAGTGAGCTTTAAACTTTCCAGGTTTGGATGAGGAACCCCCAGGGGTAAGAGATGAGATCCGGAATTGGATTCAAGATCCATGGAGGAGCTAAAAGATGAGACCAAGGAAGGGAAACCATACCTGGCAAGGCCAAAATGGGGCAATGAGGATCACTTTGCTCCCCAGCCTGCAAGCCTTCTGGAGGAATTTCAAAATAAGAGGTAACAGACGGAAAGCATAGAGAAGACCAGGAGGCCAAGCATGGACTAGCGCAGCCCTGGAAGATTCCCCCTCCAGGGGATTTAGAGTGAAGAACGCACTGCACTTTGCATTGGAATGAGATGTGAAGAGATCGCAGCAAGGCCAACCCCACTCAAGGAAGATCTGCTCCACTACAGAAGGATTCAGAGACCACTCATAAGGCATCAGAATAGTCCTGCTCAGTTTGTCCGCTAATATGTTTACATTGTCCCGGAATGTGCATTCCCACCAGAAACCAGCTGGTGGAAATCGCCCATTCCCACACTCTCATGGCCTCATGACAAAGGGGGTAATATCTGGTCCCTCCCTGCTTGTTGATGTACCAGACCACTGACGTTATTTGACTGAACTGCAATAGTTCCCAGAGGGAAAAAGGCATGAAGGGTCTGCAACACCAAAAGGACCGCACTCATCTCTAGAACACTGATATGCAACTTGGTCTCATTTGGGGACCACGTGCCTTGGACTGTCCTTCACGAGGAATGCCCCCCCCCCAGTTGGGAGGTGTCCGTGGTTACCGTGGCTTGGGGAGGGGCTGCAATAAATGGGCGTCCCTCAGTCAGTTCCAAAGAGTGCTTCCACCAGAGGAGGGACTCTCTGCCAGCCCTGCTGATACCTACTGGATGCCGCAACAGCAGATCTAACTACTACCATTGGACTGCTAATGTCCACTGTAGTACCCGTATATGCAGACGAGCACAGGGAAAAAGGGTAATGGTGGCTGCCATGCAAACAAGAGGTCGTAATACTGCCTCTGCTGAGGGGAGGTGAGACTAAGTGATCAAGAACACATGGAGTTGTAAGCACCAAATTATCTCCGGGGTTAGAAACTATTTCATTTGCAAAGTGTCTATCCTTGCTCCAATGAACTCTAGAACCTGGACTGGGTTCAGAGAAGACATGGCTGTGTTGATAGTTATTCCCAGATGACCTGACAGTTTCAGAAAGTAGTCTCTAGCTTGACAAAGTAGACACTTGGTGGGGGCAACAAGGAGCCAATCGTCCAGGTATGGGAAGACCTGTATTCCCTGAAGTCTCAGGTGAGCCTCTACAACTGCCATGACCTTGGTGAACACCCTGGGGGCCATAGTGAGACCGAAGCATAGGGCTCGAAACTGATAATGATTGGCCCCTAGCCAGAAGTGGAGGAACCTCCTGGAGCATCTGTGCATCTTTATATGGTAGTACACATCCTGGAAATCTATCAAGCACATCCAGTCATTCTCCTGCAGGTAAGGCAGGATGAATTGCAACGTGACCGTCCGGAAATTCTATTTGGCAACTGATAAGTTGAGGGTGGAAAGATCCAGAATTGGTCTTATGTCCTCCGTCTTTATTGCCACCAAAAAAATCCTGGAATAGATGCCTGATCAAGATTGATCTTGGGGGACAGGTTGGCTGACTCGTTTCTTTAGTAGTTTGTATATTTTGAGCACTGCTACCTCCATTTGTGTGGGTAGTACATCTGGGAGGTGATTTGGGGGAAGAGATACCAAAAAGGGGATGGAGTAGCCTCTGGATATGATCTGAAGCACCCAATGGTTGACATAGACTTCCATGCCACTAGATGCAATGAAAGATGCCCTCCCCAGCTTCCTCCAGAGCAGAGCAGTCAGGCAACCCCTCAGGGCTGCTGCATGGGCCTCTCCGAGAAAAGTTCCCAAGACCCCAAATTCCTCTGACTCCCTCTGCCTCTGGGCCAGCATCGATCAAAACTCCCTCTGCCTCTGGGGGAAGATGAGTCCTGAGTGTCCCGGGAATACTGAGACTTCCAGAACCACATGTTCTTTTGCCCTCGCTGATTCATGGAGAAGGATCTTTGAGGGGTAGAGAAGTAGATCCCAATGGCAGACAGCATCTTCCCGTCCTTTTCACTCTGGACCAACGTCTCGCGAATGGTCTTCCCTAACAAGGACGAACCATCATAAGGGGCATTTGCAAATGACGCCTTAAAGGGTTCCGTGAACTGAAACAGCCTGAGCCAAGCGTGTTGCCTCATGGCAACACCAGACCCGGCCGCCCTTGCTGCTCCATCAGTGGCATGTGAAAGGAGGTGCATGGACGTGTTAGATACTGCTTTTAAAGTGGCCATCCGCATAGAGAATGTGCATTTATCCTCCGGCAACATGGACACCAGGAGCGACTCAGCTAGCCCCCTGACAAAGTTGCTCTGTAGTCGGGTGACATGTGCCAAACAATTCAGCGCCCTTATGGAAAAGGTGGCTAAAGCATACACCCGCTTCCCTGGATGATCCATCGTCCTGGACTCTCAGTCGGGGGGATTTTCTTGTGCTAGTTCTTTCTTGGTGGCAGCTGCTACCACCATAGCGTCTACTGGGGTCCCCTAGTTCTAACTAAGCCTATCCGAAAGGGGACGCAGGATCTTATCTGGACATTTCAGAATTGGCTCCATGTGTCTGGTTCCTTCCATGCCCGGGTGGTGATAAGATCCACCAAGGGATCTGCGAGGGGGACACCCAGGTAGTAGACGGGCCCGTGCCAAAGGCCTCCAGAAACACTGAATCATCCAAGGTAGGCTTAGGGGTGGACCACCCCCCCCCTGCTGATGCAGGAGTTCCATGATGACATAATTGGGGGTAATCTGGGGGAGTGTTCCCCTTCCTCCAAATCGGTGTCCTCAGTGAGGGACTCTGGGGAGGTGTCCAGGTGCCTCCTTTTGCACATTTGGTTGTGAGGAGACTCTTCAGTAGGACTCTTTGGAGCAGACTTGCAAACTGACTGTTGTTACGCAAGGGGAACTGCCTGGGGCACATCAAGTGCGGGCTGTCCCAGAGTGGGCAAAATGGCTGAAGCCGCACCCAGAGCCGAGGGAGTCGGGGCAGAATCCGAGGAAATAGTCAAGGGCCTCGACCCACTCGAGAGAACCCTTTCCACCACATCAAATGCCGAAGGAGAGCATGCCTCCTGGGACTCCAGTAGGGAAGCAGCTCTCCTCAGATCAGACGGGGGAATCAGGGCTGAGCCTGCAGGCACCAAGATGCCGAGGGGAGGACTGTGACCCAACAAGGTCGGAGCTGACAGAAATGCCACCTCGGATCCGATGCCTAAACTATGGCTCCGAGAGCTGCTCGGGTCCGAACTAGTCGGAGCTAATGTGCTCAAGGTAATGGCAGGCATTGAGGTAAAAGGTACCATTGGTGCCGACCCCCCACCAACTCTGAGACATCTCAGATCCAAAAACTCTGATACCAGAGGCCGGATCAGAGAAAGAGTTTTACGGTTGAAAAAGGGAAGCGAGCTCCCCATTTCAGACAGAGAGGGAGCTGGCAAGACTCTCATCTGGGTGCGAATGAATCTTCACATCATTTTGTCCACCTCAGCTTCACTTAAACTTTTGGTAGATTGCAACGATGATGCCACTGATGCCGACCTGAAGTGTCGGTGCACAGAGGCTCTTGAAGAAGGTCTAGGCTCCTCCAGCTCTGGTGAGAACTTAGGTGAGTGGAGCCAAGGAGTGCTGGGCCTAGAAATAGCCTGTAGTTTCTGAGGAGGACCCGATGGACCCAATTGGTCCGGGGATCTCTTCCTTGACTTGTCCCTGTCCTTTATAGGTTGTTCCCCTTCCACAGACCTCTTGTCAGGAGGATGAGTCCTGGTCTGGGGGGAAGAAGAAGAAGAAGTAGAGGCAGTCACAGCCATGACTGGAGAAGTCGCGGAGACAGCCGCCCACAAAGCAAAAAGCAGTCCCTTCATCACTAATTTGGCCTTGTGGTCTTTCAAGGCCCTGGGATTAAAGCCCATGCAGATCAAGCAGGCAGTAGAAAGGTGAGGGACTCCTAGGCACACAATGCACAGTGTGTGGCCATCAGCTGGGGACAGCTTGTGGCCCCACTCTGTGCACTTCCTAAAAACAGGCTTAGTCTGCTCAGCCATACCAAGGAAGAAGGCACAAACGGTCTTTACTGACCCAACTACACACATACAAACTAACTAACTAGCTTGTTTTTTTTTTTTTTTTGAACATGATGCAACAACGAGGTAGGGGAGGTAAAGGAAAGAAAAAACCTGACCTAACACTACAAGAAATAACACACACTTACCCAAAAATATCGCTATAGAAAATTGCCATCCCTGGAGCTCCGAGACTACGATGCTAGGCTAAGCCGCGGCAAACAAGATCTGGGGGAAGGAAGAAGATGGAGGGGTATTATGGGTAAGGAAAGGAGCTTGCAGCTCAGATCAGATGCTGGTGAAGCTGCTGTCTCAGATTCGATCTGGATCCGAAGACCCACAGGTTGAAGAGCAAATGAAGTAAAATACTTCAGATCATTATTTTTTTAATTGTCCCACCGCAGTTTGTGTTTTAGTTATTTTTATTAGTTTAATGTTAGAAAATTTCATCTACATTTTAATAAACTCATTTCTAGAAGGATGAATTTTGAGGCCTAATTGATTCTTGTGTGGTGCCTAAGTATACTTTACATGTGCATTATGTACATTTCATTACTTTTTTCTTTGCCAGTGTGAGTGTGGTTAATTTACTTGACTTTATTATGTGCCTTTTATCAATTCCCATTGTTGGGAAATTTACTTTTTTGATTACACCCCCAAATTTTATCTAAAACAACTAATAGTGTATATACTTTTACTCTTTGATGTTGGAAGATATTATGAAATTCTATATTTACTGCTCTGGGAACTACATGCTTGCCTTTGCAATATGGGCTCTGGCCATAACTGAAAAGGAACTCTGGACCATCTTACCAACCCAGTTAATTAATGTGAAAGTAAAACAAATACAGTTACAAGTAAATATAAATAAATACACAAATAAATGCATAAATAAAAAAATTATATATATATATATATATATATATATATATATATATATATATATATATATATATATATATGGATCCCATTTGATCCAGCGAATTTACGTTTCATCAATATACAACTAAGCAAACTATGCTGAGATCATGGTACAGTTGCAATAAGGGAATATTCCCTTTTCCCCTCTGTAGTGTGATCTCGGAGTGAGAATATTAATGTAGGGGGGACATGGGGGCGCAGGGGGGCTTGCCACATTGCATAATAGTGTTTAGTGTGTTTATTTATTTATTTTTTTTTGGTTTAGGTTTTATTTTTATTTTTACATGAAAGTGAGGTAGCGAATTTACGTTTCGATGAAATGTAAACTCACTGGATCAAAGTAGATCCATATATATATCGGATCACAACTAAATATCGAATCTGAAAACCTAAGACCAGAATCTCGAGATTAAGTAATCTCGAAAATAAAAAAAAAAAAAAAAATGTCAAAAAAAAAGATTTAAACAGGTGTATGCAGGACGGGCAAGTCCCCTTGCACCCCCCACACCCCCCACAACTTAAAAATACCAATTCTGAGATTGCACTACAGTGGAGTGAACGACAAAATTTCCATTCCACTCTGCACGGCACTATTTTGCCATTCACCCCACTGTGGTGCAATCTCAGAGTTGGTATATTTAAGTTGCAGGGGGTGCGGGGGGCGCAGCCCCCCCCCCCCGTGGGGGGGTGCAGGGTTTTTTTTTACACTGTTTTTTATTTTTGTTTTCGAGATTACGGAATCTCGAGATTCTGGTCTTCGGTATTCAGAGTCTCGGGATTCCGTAATTCGAAATTTAGTAGTGATCCCATATATATATATATATATATATATATATATATATATATATATATATATATACATATATATATATATATATATATATATAAATAAAAAGACAAATAAAGCTAAGCTGTGTGAAAATTTCAACAAGTACACCATATGAAGGAATGTATAACTGTCATAGTACATGTTGACAAAATTAATGGGACACTATCATAGCAGACTATCTCACTTCTATCTGGAAAACTGCGCCTATGAGCAGCTAATCCTGTCAGATAGGGCCTATAGCTTGTGACATAATCATACAATAACAGGGTTCTCTTTCAGAGATGGGCTATGTTCTTTTCACTGGCCACTTCACCTACAGGAACTAAAAAGCATCACTCTGAGGTATGGCCAATGAGCTAAGAATAGGATCACCAAAACAGTTAATCAAAGCACACTGGACACAAGACAGGGTATTTTTTTGTTGATGAGGATGGTCTTCAAATGAGATCAGTCATGTGGCATAATAATGCTATAACAAGAAATGCACACATTAACTAGTGTACACAGTCATGAAATGATAATGCAGTACCAAACAGTGTTTCTAACATTAAGCCAGAGGGTGTCTGCTATAAGAACATGTTTGGTGGAGTAGATTTCAGTAACCAACTGATAAAAACTTAATACCAAAAAAAAAAAAAAATATATATATATATATATATATATATATATATATATATATATATAGTGAGAGGATGCCTGAGGAATGGAGAAAAAGTGTTTTGGTACTGATTTTTAAGAATAAGGGTGATGTGCAGAGCTGTAGTAACTACAGAGGGATTAAATTGATCAGTCACAGAATGAAGTTGTAGGAAAGAGTTGTGGAAGCTAGGTTAAGAAGGGACGTGATGATTAGTGATCAGCAGTATGGTTTCATGCCGGGAAAGAGCACTACAGATGCGATGTTTGCTCTGAGAGTGTTGATGGAAAAGTACAGAGAATGTCAGAAGGAGTTGCATTGTTTTTTTGTAGACTTAGAGAAAGCATATGACAGGGTGCCTAGAGAGTAGTTGTGGTATTGTATGAGGAAGTCAGGAGTGTCAGAGAAGTATGTAAGAGTGGTACAGGATATGTACGAGGGTAGTGTGACAGAGGTGAGGTCTGCGGTGGGAGTGATGGATGCATTTAAGGTGGAGGTGGGGTTACATCAAGGATCAGCTCTGAGCCCTTTCTTATTTGCAATGGTGATGAACAGGTTGACAGACAAAATCAGACAGGAGTCCCCGTGGACTATGATGTTTGCAGATGACATTGTGATCTGTAGTGAGAGTAGGGAACTGGTGGAGGAGACCATGGAGAGATGGAGATATGCTCTAGAGAGAAGAGGAATGAAGGTCAGCAGGAATAAGACAGAATATACGTGTGTGAATGAGAGGGAGGATGGAGGAATGGTGAGGATGCAAGGAGTAGAGGTGGCGAAGGTGGATGATTTTAAATACTTGGGGTCAATAGTTCAGAGTAATGGTGAGTGTGGAAGAGAGGTGAAGAAGAGAGTACAGGTGGGATGGAGTGGGTGGAGAAGAGTGTCAGGAGTGATTTGTGACAGACTAGTACCTGTAAGAGTGAAAGGGAAGGTCTACAAGAGGGCAGTGAGACCAGCTATGTTATATGGGTTGGAGACAGTGGCATTGACAAAAAGGCAGGAGTTTGAGCTGGATGTGGCAGAATTAAGATGTTAAGATTTGCACTGGATGTGATGAGGGTGGACAGGATTAGGAATAAGTATATTAGAGGGTCAGCCCAGGTTGGAAGGTTTGGAGACAAAGCCAGAGAGGCAGGATTACGTTGGTTTGGACATGTGCTGAGGAGAGATGCTGAGTATATTGGGGAAAAGATGCTAAGGATGAAGCTACCAGATAACAGGAAAAGAGGAAGGCCTAAGATAAGGTTTATGGATGTGGGAAGAGAGGACATGCAGGTGGTTGGTGTGACAGAGCAAGATACAGAGGACAGGAAGAAATGGAAGCAGGTGATCTGCTCTGGCGACCCCTAACAGGAACAGCAGAAAGAGGATGATGATGATGATATATATATATATATATATATATATATATATATATATACACACACACACACACACACACACACACACACACACACACACACACACACACACACACACACACAAGGAGAGAGAGAGATACAAAATGTTTCCACCTTCAGTGTACACAAATCCAATATCAGTATGTCACAAACATTACTGAAAAGAGCTGTATCTCTGCAATGACACCAAACAATGTACTTTATAAAGAATATGCAAAAATCCCTCCAGCAACAGAAAAAAAAAGAACCTAATTAGATTCTGTTTGTGTCTTCTGTCAAGCTTCACGTTTATCAACCAGTAGTGTCTCAAAGTATATAGGAGAACTTTGTGAAGTATAGGAAAGTCGTTACTATGAAAAAGGTTATATCGCGACATTATGTATGAAAACACGTTTGTCAAACTCCTGAATAAAATTGTGTAGGAGTGTGATATATCCTCCATAACATCACCCATGTAAAAAATAAAGTTATTTGATTTGGTTTTCAGAAACAAATGCAACTTTTATTATTTTTTTATTGATCTTCCCATTTACTTATTTATATTTTACAAGAACAAAACCATGCATGAAATAACTAACTTTGTGGATATGTTCATTCAGTTTCTAATTACCACCTTAATCTATTTCAGGGTCACTGGGTAGCTGAAAACTATCCAACAGTCTCTGGTACAAGAAGAAAGTAATCCAGGATACGATACCAGTATATCACAAAACATGCACACACATGTGCACACACACATGCACACACACACACACACACACACACACACACACACACACACACACACACACTTATACAAAGTAAGCACATTTATGGCCAGTCTATGGTATGACTCCCAGACATGTTTGGAAATGAAGCTTGATATAAACCTACAGAGACCCAGTGAGTGTCTGCAGATTCCACAGAGATGCCTAAACCTGACTCTGTAGTCCGGTAACAAGTCTTACAATTATTACTTTGTCTATGAATTACATGCACAAATACATTCTGCTTTCAGAATAACAGTGCAAAGCAGATGAAATTGAAACATAAAGCTTACTATTCTTATACTGGTTAAAAGGGCAGGGTTCTTGCAGAAAAAAAAAATCCAGGCTGGGCTCTGTCAGAAGACACACAGATTAGAATTTGCTTCTGTCTCTTTAAAGGATGTTTTTCAAATACTGTATTATTTACTTAAACATTTGTAATTACAATGTATGCTACTAAGATGTTTACTTCATATGCTACTAAAACTGTTTGTTATTTGGAACTTTTCTCCTCAGATTTTCACTGAAAATTAACTATTTTCGACCCAGCTGGACTTTTTCTGGAAACACATATCAATAAATAAAATAAAATAATAAACTGTATTATAGACAGGAAACTATAACTAGTGAACAATAAAAAAAAATAGAGAGCTTTAGTCATGAAAATAGAAACTGATGCCTGCTCTGAATAGAACTCTGACTTTAGAAATACAGATTATTCATACTGGTTTTATATAGCTGCATAATAAAATGTAGGGGGTGAGTTATTTAAGACTCTTCCACTGACAGCTTAGGAAGTGGACATTCTGCTGTTTTCTCACTATCACACTCAGCAAATTGAGTCTTAGCATTGCAAACATTTAAGTGTGAATTATCATAAGTACCAGCGAACTCTGAAAGTGACGGTTTCTTATATAAAACATTTGGTGGCAAACCCTCCAGTACCCCACGATGACGAGTAGCTACACCTTCCAAATTCCTGCTACTTAATTCTGAAATCACTATACCTCAGAGAACAAGGAACACTCCAAGATACAGCAAATTTGAGTTAATATATATACTTCCCCGTAATCACTTTTAAATGCTCACACTCCGTAGGGTTTCAGTTTAGCATCTCTTGTTCATCCTTGTAGATTGCCAGCCAGTTCTGTTGAACTTTTTTTTTTGTTTTTGTTAACTTGCTGTTTATCTGCTGCATACCGTAGCTGGAAAAATGTCCCTTAAAGAATTAAATGAAATGAAGGCAAAACAAATTATATTTATCTGTTATATTCTAATCTGATTAGATAAAATTGTCTGTCCTAATTCATTCCAAGCACTTGTTTACATTTTGTGTCATGTTTAAAATGTATTTTTTTTTAAACAAAAACATATTATGCTTTTTCTATATGGCACTACTGGATTTTGCTACTACAAGAACTCCATCTGAAGGCTTTATACATCTGTTTGTTATTGACGCTCTTAAGCAAAGAGATATAAAAAAATGGTTAGAAGAACCCTTAATTACAAAAATGGATTAAGATTATTATTTTTTCAGTTAGAGTATGTTATTTAAATTAATGAAAGTTTTTTTGTGAATAATCTTATTTCAGGTCGAAAACTAATTTTAAAATGTGTAGTAGATGTTTCCAGTGCAACATATAGTCTCAGATGAGCCACTGTTTTGTTGTCATATTAATAGGAGCCAGATATATGTACAGAGGCAACTTCAGTGAGTGTTGATGCTACCAAGTAATTACAAGTAATTTCACTGAACTAGATGGGGAGAGGGTCTTCTTGGCAATTTCAATTTGAGGTATTGTTAAATGGTGAAATTTATAATAGATAGTCAAAATAAATCTCTAATATGTACTTTCTTTTGCAAACTTACAATTGTTTCAAAATCCTAGCATTTTTATAAGAAGATGCAACAGCTGAACTACCAGTCTGTGTTTTTATTACCATAGATCACTGAATGGGGAGAGGGTCTTCTTGGCGATTTCAATTTGAGGTATTGTTAAATGGTGAAATTTATAATACATAGTCAACATAAATCCCTAATATGTACTTTCTTTTGCAAACTTACAATTGTTTCAAAATCCTAGCATTTTTATAAGAAGATGCAACAGCTGAACTGCCAGTTTGTGTTTTTATTACCATAGATCACTGAATGTATGGAAGTGTTGCTTGTGTTTTTTTACGACAAATGCTATATACGCATTGCTCAGCTGCACAAGTGAGCCATGCTCAAAAATCCAGTATGAACGGATTTGGCACAGCTGTGTGATAAATATTTTCCTTATCTTTGTTAGAAGTTCAACAGTACAGGAAACAATAAAAAGGCAATACAAATCACATCAGAACTCCAGTAGAATAATCCCCAATGAAACAGCCTATTCATAACATCCAATGTGGTGCATGGAGCATGTTGATTACACTCTGATATTTGGAAAAAGACAAATGTTAAACACCCTTGTTGAAGCTGTTATGGTCGGGTCTAGTGCCAGGCAGTAAAATCTTCCAGTACTTACCAACAAATGACAGCTACAGAAATAAAAGAGTTCTTTCTGCCTTCTGTACTTACCAGTAATGTGTCCCCAACTTCCTCAAATGTATTTGTTAGAATAACAGGATGTGTTAGCATCCATTTCCTGAAAGACACCAACTCTGAAACTCAAATGTATGCCATTATTTAGTGACTTCAATCTTCACTGGTTTGTCCAAAAACATTAAATTTTATAAGGAACAGACAAAACATCTGAAGCAATAATCTGGATATCCTGCAAAAATCAACACAGTTGACAGGCATGAAAGGTAAGTATAAATGTAATGGAAAAATACCTGGTGGCTAAGTTTTTCTGATATATGAAATAAGTTTTACTGCTGGATTAATAAATGTTATTACTTTTGATGTTACAGCTCATCAGGAAACTCATAACCTTACCCTAAAGTATAAAATAGTCCACATTACTAAATTTATTGCACACTTTATAATAAACCCTCAATCATTTATAAATATGCTACAGCCTTTCCAGGGATCCAGTGGATGAAGCTCATTCTGCACAAGATGTCAGTCTATCACAGAACTCACTCACATACTGCATGTACACTTATGGACAATATGGAAAATCATCAAACAACTTACTGTAAGCGAGATAACCCAAGATATTCAAACCAAACATCAAACCGGGGAGCCACTTGTGATATATATTTTATTACCTGATGGATTTCTATATAACACTCTTAGTGGAATTAGAGATTATATAATTGTACATTTTCTTTTTTTTTTTCTAAGATCAAAACAAACTAGTTAAAGGCCATTCAAAAAAGCCTCATACATACTCTGTTTAACAAATAAACTTGACACTTTTCAGTCTGTTTTGTAGGTAACTTTGTAGGACTAAAAATCAACATGGTCATGACTTTCATGCTGACATATTTACAGATGCTTTTATACTTAGTTAATTATAACTTATGACCTTAGGAAATGTGGAGATATACAATATTGTAAACCCTAACACTGAGCCCTGAATTGTATCACTAATCACATTAATGTTGCTTTACACTTTTCCTCTGTGCAAACGCCCTTTGTTTTTCTCTCATACAACTCATTAATTTAACAACCATTTTAGAAATGTAAGCATTAACATTACAGATAACCTTATGTTAATGGCAACACCATAGACAGTGTAAAATGTAATAGATAAATCGAGGTAGCCAGTATCAACTGGATACCTTTACTTGCAACATAAGTATTAGTAAACAAGTGAATGCAGTTTATCAAACTAGATGCAATTCTAAAAAAAAGCCATCTTTTATCAGCTCAGCCTTTACAAAACCATACGATAGTTAGCCAAGACATAGATGACAGTATGTCTGAATTCTGAAAAAATACCGTTATAATGGGCATCCATGCAACAGAAAAAAAGAAGCATAGTTAAGCTACCTTTACCTACCTACCTTTAAAAAACAGTGTATAGTCTTTATCTGAAGTCCAGATGTGGACAAATGCATCAATATCTGAAGTCGGTATACCATGCCATTTATGTTCAATAAGGATAGGGTCCCCATAGCGTGTCTGGTTGTGCTGATTATCATACATCCAATGCCAGCTTTTTCTAAAGAAATAGGTATTGTAGTATGCCATATTTGTCCCGTTTTCTTTCCTGACCCAATCAAAGACAACATCAAATGTACCTTCACAGACACCTGCACAGTGTGAAAAAAGAAATGCCTTCATTAGATCAAGAGTTTCCATGCTCTGGATATAAAACTGGTTATGAGATCATTCCCTTTAGGCTAGTTCAGTTGGTCTAGTACCATAAATATGCAGTTGTAAATGATGTATTCATATTACAACAGAGTTCAATAATTGATGATTATGACATTTAAGTTTAAATTTTGACATTAGATTTTGATTTTGGTCCACTTGTAATATTATATATCCTGGATGCATTGCATTTTGTATTGCAGTCAAGTGGTACAGCATAATTGCGCAGACAAGGGAGAGAAAAATGGGTTAGTATGACTCCGTTCTCTTGACACCTTAACTGTGGGCTGTTAGCAAGCATTATACGCACTTGAGGCAGACAACTGATGTTATGCATTAAACCCGTGGTCACTTTGGTGGTGACAACTTGTTCTGAAGTATGAGAATCAGCAATCATCACTTTTGCATGTTGCTGCTCTTCATGCAGCAGCAGTTAGCAACGGCAGTTAGCAGTGCCCTGTACAGATGCAAAAGCCTAGAAGCTCAGGTTTTTTTTACTAAACAGCTGTCAGTGAACCCCCCCCCCCCATGCTTTTCTGCTGCTCTAGGAGCAACTCAGCTGCATAGTGAGCAGTGTTGCCTTACCGATCAACCTCAGCCTATATAAAGTATAGGTGCCTCTTGTAGTCTTGGTGCTGTCAGCACACTCCTGTCAAAATAACCCACTCCCTTCCCTAATAAAACCTAGAGTAACAGCCTGCAATTATGGATGGTCAGTTTCCCACCATCTCTTTGGCGAACCTGATAGATATAGGCATCCTGAGGTAATATAGCAATTCTCTCATGTACACTAACAACCACTTACTCCTGACTACAAATAAATACTTTATGTGAGAGATGTAGTTACATTTTGAAATTGGAGGCAATACTCTCACGTAAGGACAAATTGAATGCCATACAGGTTGTTAGCACACACACACACACACACACACACACACACACACACACACACACACACACACACATACACTAAATAAGGAAATGGCACATAAACCCACATATGTGGAGGTACCCACTAGTAACTTACCAAAGATCACAGGCCTCCCAAATGGAAACCACTTATAAATATAACAATACAAAAAATAACCACAATGCATGATAGCATACACGCGGACACACACACACACACACGCAGACACACACACACACACACACACACACACACACACACACACACATACACAAATCAGTGTCTCGACAAAGAAGCCCAGAAGGCTTAACACCACAGAACTTAATGTATTGGTCATAGGTGACTCTCTTATGAGACACATGAATGTTCCTCTCATCAGACTGAATAAGGAGTGGGTTACAGTTAGCTGCCTGACAGGTGCCAGGATCAGTCAAGTTACTCCAGCACTCAAGTCACTCAATCACAAGTACCGGTATGACTCTGTCATAGTCCATGTGGGGGTGAATCACTTTATTTATTTATCTGGAGTTTGTTAACTGGGAAAGTCCATTGGGGCAAGATGAGCCCTTTTTCAATGGAGGCCTGGGGAGAAAAGCTCCACAGTAAATATGTACAAAAATCAGCAAAAGTAATAACAAGAATTAATACAGTAGTAGCTCAATTGTATGTACATACAATAGATAATGCCAAGAGTTAATGCAGAATGTTCTAGAAACAAACAAGGAGTAGTCAATAAATTATATAATACAATAGAGTTATGTTACATCAGAAGTATAGAACCCTAAATAGAGAGAATACATTTTATGTTGTGTCAGGCAGAATGCATATCTGAGTTAGGGTAAGGTAGAAGGAGGAGTAGGACTAGTGGGAGGAAGATTGGGATGGGTGGGAGCAGCATTCCCAGGTAGTGGAGAGATAAGAATGGAGTAAGGCCTTAAAAGAGGAAAGATTCTGTGCAATACTGATATGGAGTGGAAATGCGCTCCATTTTCATGCAAGGGGGAGTGATAGAAGGAGTTGACCAGGGGTACGTGAAGGTTTGTGTACTTCAAGGAGGTTCTGATTATTAGATCGGAGGGTTTGGTCAGGAAGATACATAGTAAGGACCAAGGATAGGAAGGGGCATAGAGAAGGTTTGAAAACGAGTTTATGGGCAGAGGAGAGTTGAATGTAGGATAGATAGGGAGTTCTAGCCAATTAAGGGAGTGTAAGGAGTCACAGTGGTGGGAACAGGATTTTAAGCTGGTAGCAAATTTGGCAATTTTATTGTAACAGGACGCTAGTTTAGCTTTGAGGGTTGCTTGCAGATTGGTAAGGAGAGGGACTCTGTACATAAGGAAGGGAAGGAGGTAAGTGGTAGAGAGGGTAAGCTTAGCTGAATATGTGAGGTAGCGATTGTGCTGGTAAAGCATTCCTAGTTTCTGATGGGTTTTCTTAATGTTGATTTGGATGTGAAGGTCAAATTTTAACTGATCAATGATATGGATGCGTAGAGGCTTAGCTTGAGAGACTATTTCAATGGTAGTTTTATTATGGATAACTATAGAGAAGGCATTTGTGTCTATTTTGGTATTTTCAGAAAGAGAAAATACCACGATTTTAGTTTTGGAAGCATTAAGAGGGAAGTGATTATTTTGATATAAATATATATTGATTATTTAGATGTACTTCATTGGACTATATGAATAGAGACATGACTGAGCTTTCAGATTATGTGTCACGGACAGGTATAAACCTAGCCTTAAGCAGCATTCTACCTTATCCAAGCCACAATACAAACAAAAAATGATTGACTTTAACAATTGTTAACTGGTGTCAGCCCAAGGGGATCCAATGTCTGTCAGCCTGGAAAGACATGGCTGACAGGCCACACTGCTTTGCCACACATGGTGTGCACCTGTCTCCTCTAGGCTTTCAGATACTGGCAAAGGTATTAATGACCTCTACTGTGCCTTTTTTAGGCACTGTCAAAATCATCCTATCATAATAAAATTCTCTCTAGATAAAATCAAGTTACTGCTACTTAATGATAGGAGTCTAAACAAGAAATTGCACTCCCTGCAAGCACTCCTCACTTTGGAAGATGCTGATGTCTGTGCAGTCACAGATGCATGGTTCAAAAATATGGAAAGCACCCCGGCCGTGAAAGGCTACAATACCTTCCATATGTTCGGATGACAAACTGAGCATGAAAGAACCAAAGGAGGAGGTGTATCCATCTTCATTAAAGATATGTACACCTCAACAGTGGTCAAACAGTATGACTCTCTTGAGCTACTCCGTGTCCAATTAACTATAGGAAAAGCTCCCTACAACATTACAGCTAGCTACAAGTCCCCACCATGAAACCCAAAAAGCATACCGCATAACTGGACTTACTGGAGTCAGTTACCAGAAAGCCCAACACTTTACTCATGGGTGATTTTAATTATCCTACTATCGACTGGGAAACACACAGGAACACAGACATACTGGCTCAAAGGTTCTTGGGCTTTGTCAATACAAATGTTCTGGAACACCTAGTCAGCCCACCCACAAAAGGCCCATATGTCCTGAACACAGCATTGACTAACATGGAAGAGCATTGCACTCCTTCCCCCCATGTCATGTCCTCCCTGGTAAGATTGGAGGATAAATCAGTCTCGTTTGATGTAATTATAAGTCTAGACACCACATCAAGCGCAAAAATGCTTTTTCCTAGGGAAAAAATTTGCTGTTCCAAAACACATACACACAACACAAGCATACCAAACAAACAGCAATCTACACACATACACCTAAACTCTTACACCTAACCTTACAGTAAACTATACATACACCACTAACTATCCACTTACCTTAACCCAAACCCTAACCCTAAGGTCTGTCACTATCACCCGGCCACCTCACCCGCGCCCTAACCCTAACTCACCTAACCCACCCTAACCCACACGTCCATACAATCGCACACTTACCTGACCCACGCCCGAACCCTAACTCACCTAACCCGCCCTAATCCACACGTCCACACAATTGCACACTTACCTGAACCCGACCTGTAACTTTCCACCAGAGCACTGAAAATACCGAAGCAACAGAAACGGACAAAGAATTCGGTTTACTGTTTCTTCGATATTTTCAGCAGATATGTTCGCTGAAAACGGGTCGATATTAGAACACTAGACATTTCAAATGTTCAGTGTTCTAATATAGACCCTGTAATATGTGTCATATTACAAGGTATGTAATATGTGTCATATTACAAGGTATGTTAATGGGTTTTGTGATACACACAGCTAAAACAGGGCTGCACAGTAACACTATCCACATATAGCAGGATTAATAGGCTGACTTCTATGGACTTACTGTGGTGGACGTTTTCTGGGTACCATTCACAATAGAGCAGGAATATACTCATTATATTCTTTTTGTGAGTCACAGGCTAGGCTGGACATCTTTATTTTATTTGCTCACCTTTTCAAAATGAAAGAACAGGTAGCTAGTTACACAAGATTTATGTCATACCATCTGGTAATGTCTCTCAGGCTCCTGGGGCTAAAATGTTTAGGATGCTGCAGCCCTGAAAGGGAAAAATTTGCTAGGAAAGGAAAAGAAACAGAAAAGCATATTATGTAACTACATACACAAGCTTATATGCATCCACACCCTGGCAATATAGTAAAAAAAAAAAACAAGGGGGAACAGAGGGAGGGGATGGTTACTGCAACATAGATCTATTATTATGGCAAGTTTACTTACACAACTGCACTATGTCCATAAGTACTGATCATGCATCGAATATAGCTAGCTCTATATTCCAGGATGAAGGAAAAGGTTCCTTCCTTACGTGAAGCCAGTGATCAGCAGATACAAACTATAATAGAGTATCCCTCCAGGGAAGACTTTCAGTGGGCTCCATTTAAGAGTTAGTTAATGGAGAAGGGTCATCACTTATCTGTAAAGTGTCACAGTATTCAATGCTGTGGGCATCAAAAACAGTGCAGGAAACTCTGCATGTCCAGGCATGTGCAGAAGAGTAAGCAGCAAGGCATTATACCTTTTTAAATCAAACTCCAGCTTAGGCCTAGCTTTTAACTCCAAATCAGTGGGAATTTGGCATGGAATACAAAATAAGGTGTTGATGCACGGCTTGGTCTCATCTTCAGTTCCTTTTGTTATTCCTATTATGACCATTAATGTACAGTTCACTTAGGCTGTAATCTTCACAACATAGCCATGAGCTTTGCATGCTACTGTCAGAAATTCCATGAATCTGAGACATAATTTGAGTTTGGATCCATGAAGGTATGTTTGCAGTCTGCAGATAAAGTGCAATAACCTAGCATAACTAGAATTCTGAGATATGCCTATATCTAGTAAAAAAAATAATAATGGCCATTAAGTCCCCTACCTGTGTGAAAGATCCAGCCAAGGGTGCTTCCCAAAATTTATTCCAGACCTGTGGTATAATCCTTTCTATTGAAGTGAGGGGCGTTCGTTCCCTTGCTTATTTTAAAATTGCCGTATCTGACCTTCTATACAATGAGTCTGAATGTAAGTGCGTCGTGGGTAACAGCTGACATCTGCTCCACCTCTAGCCTATCTGTATCATACATCAAGCCTACTGTAACCTTTCTTCCACTGATTTATATTAATTATCACAATGTATTAAATAAATTCTAATTTTCTGGATATATCTGTATAACTGTATTTGAGTTTAACTGTACTACTACCGCTACTGCTACTGAATTCCACTTCAGTGACAGGTCGTATCTGAAAATGGTCTTCAGACCAGTCTACCTCCCAGTCACTAAACAGAAATAAGTAAGTAAATAAAAATAATAATTAAGGGACAGAATATATCAGCATAATAATGATATCTCTAAGAAAGATGTTAGAAATGACCTTGCTAGGCATGTTATAGTTACTGATTCTACTAGAGTTGATTAAACCTAGTATTAGAAGAGGTGAAATCAAAACTAAGACTGAATGTGTAGACATAATGGATTTTTTAACTGTATGCTGACTGTGGGAAATGTTTAAATGGTTCTGTACCTTTAAAACCTGTGCTGAAATCTAGGGCCTTATCCTGCCCAGATTTGAAAGTGAGTAATTAAGGAATGTTTTAACTTTTGTGTATCTGAGGAAGCACCTGTGATAGGTGTGAACGTGCTCATCTTTTTGTTGCTTTTCTGTAGTTTTAATAGTTGTTTTAATGAACTTGAATTCTAGTGAAATTTCTGCTGTGTTGGCTGGATATACTTGTTTTGTGCTGAATTATTAAATATTGATATAATAATTATAATTAAATAATAAAAATGCACTATTGTTTCCTTTGGGAAGTCATCTACACCAAGGAACTGCCACATTGACAATACACCTAGTGACCCAGTTGTTCGGGATTTGGGAATTTATGTGGACAGTGAACTAACTTTTAACCAACATGTGTCTATTGTTGTAAGAATGCACAGCTTACAAACAAAGAAATTGTGTCTAGATATTGTTCCCCATTACTCCACCCTCATTAGGTCAGTCATTGAATATAATGTCCCCTTTGATATGTATCTATCCAGACACATGCAACAACTGAAACACCCACAGAGGCACCTTACTAAAGGATGCAATGCCTAAACAAGATGTCCTACATGGACTGACTCAAAGCCTTGTCACTATACTCAGTATCCTACAGACTGCTAAGAGATGGCCTGTGCCTGGCATACAAGGCATCTCCAATCCAATACTGATGGATTTACTACACATCAGCAAGTCAAATGGCATTACAGATACTCAGTCTAGGGATCTAAACCTCTTCTGCAACATCAGCAGAATGGTTTGGAGGGACAGGTATATCTCCCAGAGGATACAGCTGCTCTGGCGCATACCCCACATCCACATAAAACAAAGTTCATCTCTGTCCATATTCAAGCGTAACTTGGATCTATGGATGGGAAACAGAAAATTTACCACAGGATTGCCTCCCATACTATTACTGGAGACAGACAGCTCCTAAATGTTTTCTCCTATGTGTGGGTCCCCTCAAATTATCTACAATACAATACTATACCAGTTACTCTCATTAGGGGTGATGTACAATTACCAACCATGGCATGGGTAAGGCTGTCTCTAACCAAATGGATAAGTTAATTTGATTACAAAAAAGGGAAACTGGCTAGGCTTAAAATGGCCCACCAGGGCAGCTAGCCTAGTACTTACCTATGAACAAATAAATAAGTACGTAAACAAAGGTGAGATCTCAGGGATAGCTTACAGACATATCTTTTAGGAAGTGTATTGCCTCCTGTGCAGTGTATTTGATTATTAAGTTCAAGCAGAAATATTCCAGAAAACCACAATGTTTCTGCCTTAGCCTTCGAAAGGCCTTCTTAAACTGTCCTCATATAGACCTATCCCCTTGACTAACTGCAGCCCAAGATTCTTCACAGGACTACACTGCTACTCTTATTTGGGTGTTGTACTACATGCACTGATTTCAGCTGAGATGGCTGACAGGATTTCATAGATTCATAGACATATTAAGGCCACTGATTCGTATGACCATTCATACCTTGTCCTTGCCCTCCTTCAAGCCATGTCATCTTTCTTCAGAAGGGCCATACCAGTCAATCCTAGATTAAGTCTGTAGCTACCCATCAAGTCATCTAATTTATGTTTAAAAGGAAGATAATGAGTTATACTGATTAACATACATAAGGGGAGTTTACTACATAGGTTTGGGATATGATGGGTTATAAATCTGTCCCTCCACCATGTTTTTTTATCTGTTGGTGAAGATCTAGATCCCTGAGTCTAGTATTGGTGGAGATATTGGACTTGGAAAAAAAAGAAGAGGTCCAAGACAACTGGGTCTCTAATGGCATGGTAAGTGAGACAGAGCTCTTTCCACAGAAGTCTATAACACACTGAATAAGGGACAAAGCATCCAGCCTCTCTCTTCAGCTCATGGAAGTTAGGTCTGTGATCTTTTTGGTTATAAACCTTTGGAGTCTACGCATTGCAAAGAGAGCATTACACTCGCTAAATGACCTGATTGATACTGAGAATAAGGGAGTGGTTACATCTTTAGGCCTTGGTAATATTCCTTTGGCAATTAGCTGGGCTAAATAAAAATATTTCCAAACAACCACTGCCACATGATGGTTAAAAGCGAGGAAATTATCAATCTATGTATCTAGGTCCCTGACATTTTCATTTTGTAATGGTGTGTTGTCTACACAGTATGATAAGGGTAATGGTCGCCTATCAAAACATGGTTATACTACACTTTTTAATATTTAGTTTGATCCAGTTTTAGTACACCAAGAGGTTACCCAGACAGAGTTCATTCTGCAGGGTTTGGGTGTCACAGGATGATTTAGCAACAACCCCCAGTTTGGAGTCATCTACAGACTTTGTTAGCTTGAGGTCTTGGCTCTCTGCTAGGCAATCTGAGAAGTAAATATAAAGAAGGAAATATCACAGCACTGAGCCCTGAGGGACACTGGGGCACCACTGGTCAGTTTCATAATTTATGATGAGCCTAATGCAATTAACAGTGTGTGTGATCTGTCATCTGAGAGTTTATTATGCATCTTACCATATATGGGTCAGTTTTTTAACATTTAGCTTTTGTATACTGCCAGCATTGGACATAGTGTCAAAAGCCTTGGCCAAGTCACAATATGATGTGTGCACTGCATGACCACCATCTGCAGCTTCTGTAACTCTTTTGAAAAAGTCTACAAAAGTAAATAAACAGGATCTAACCTTCATAAAGCCAATGTGTTGGAAGTGAAGTCTAACACGATTCTTGATAGTAATGTTTATGAGGTCAGTTACACTACATTATATGTTTTTTTTTATGAAGCTTATAAGGCTGACAGATCTGTAATCATCTGGGTCAACTGCAAGGCCATCCTTATGGAGAAGCATTACCACTGCAGTATGGCACTCATCAGGGACAAAACCAGCAGCTAAGCTCAGGTTAAACTGTTTGAGGAGTATGACTGCAAGGGGACATTAAATGTTATTAATTAAGGAACCAGGCCCTCTACAGGCGAAACTACCCTCTCCGCTCTACTGAAAATCCCTCCTCTGCATCTCTAAAGCCAATAATAATGCTGGAAAAGCCCTTTTCTCCCATTCTATAGCACTGAACTGGAACAACCCTCCCTCAATAACTTCTGCCCCCACTAAATCATACTTCAGTAACACTCTCAAATCCCGCCTTACAAATAAATGGTTATGCCCATGTATTACATAAACTTCACAGCCTCAGTAAAACTTTCAATTCCTTCTCACTATCCCTATCGTAAACCCTTACAGATAAGCATCTTATTGCTGAATACCCAATGCTTTTTTACCATGTGAAATTAATTATTTTAACCTAGTTGTATAAAAATTATGTTTTTCTTTTCCACTTGTTGTTAAAAGTATTTCTGCTGTCTTGATAGTAGTGTTTGTAATACCTACCTGATTTCACTGCACAATGATAAATGTTTTGTACTAGACTGTTGATTGTTATCAAAATGTGGAGCTTTTCTCCCCGGGCCTCCGCTGAAAATGGACATATATCCAGTCGGAGTTTCCCAGTTAACAAATGTAAAATAAATAAAATAATAAATAAATAAAAAGGTATATTTGGTAATATTTCCTATCATTTCATGCTGACTGACTAAAATGGCTTTAGGTGTGAGTGTGTGTATGTGGTATGGAAGAATGATGGCAGCAGGACTAGCCACCCAGTGGTGTTAACATTGGCTCTAGATGATTGTCACCGCTGATGTGATGACCCAACCTCTTGTGTAAAAATGGGAAAAGGGGTTGTGGATGGAAGAGAGGATGGACATGATGTGAAGGATTTCATAAGGATAAGATATCCCCTTTTTTACTAGCTTAAAATGGGGTTCTCAATGATAAAGATTTTATATTAGAATACATCTTCTGGAATTTGATGTTACAGAGTCCTCTCTGCCTTGTCCCACATAGCACACAGCACACAGCAGTGATGCCCCTTGTTTCCTTTTCTGTTTATTTAATCTTGCATTTGAGCCACTGCTATAAAACTTTAAAAAGAAGAAATAAGATTATTTATTCATTTGTTTGTTTTTTCTTTTGTTTCTTTGATAACCAGGTGGGTGGACTGGCCCCCTGAATCACTTTCTCCTGTGATTAAGGCAAAAAGTGATTCCAACTTTATATGTGTTAATTGCACACTCAGTAGAGACAGATTCAGCATCCAGCATGTAGGTTAATTTCTGACTAGGTGACAGCAACTCTTATAGCTTCAAGAATTACTTACCTTGGAAATACAATTCCCCAGATTTAATAAACTCTATTTAGGAATAGTGTAATTCCAACACGGAGTGTATGGTGGCTGTGTCTGCAGCTGCCCCTCAGCAGTGTGCCTTGAATATTAATGAAGGTGGGCTACTGAGGGACAGCCGTGTACACAGTTACTGAATCAGTGCTACGGAGTGTGTTTCCAGTGCTTGCAGATGTGTAACACATGCCCTGCATTGTGGAACTGCCGTACAACATCAAAACATGAAAGAAAGTGTCCTAGGACACTTATTGATATTTTATGTATGTGTTTCACACAGGGGGTGTGTTACAGTGTCTGTAACACACCTCCTGCACTGTCAAAGTCCCATACGACAGTTAAAGATTAAAGAAAGTGTCCTTGGACACTTATGAATATTTTTTTTATGTCACACATGGGGTGTGTTCCAGTGTCCATAATACACCCCTGTACTGTCAGAGTGCCATACAGCACAGAAATGAAATGTCCCAATGTGATTTTTTCCTTGTATGTTTATTTATTTATTTTTGTTTTGTCTTTGTTTTTCAAGTTTAAGCATAGCTGAGCATGTTTGTGTGGCGCATTGCTCAGCAGTGCTTAAATGTAATGAAAAGCTATTATAGAAATGTATACCTGAAATCTTCACAGCCGAGTTAGCTGAATGTTAGAGTCATGGCTTTGTGTGTAGTAGGTGCATGGCTTGAATACCAAGACAGGCCCTTCAGCTTTTACATCAGAAGGCATTTCTATTTTTTTTTATTGTCCTATTTATTGACATTTGTCAACCAAGTTAGTACAGCTGGTCCAGAATCCAAGTGTCAGTGGAGATACGAGGTGAAAAGCTCCAGTAAAACACAAGTGTCCAATACAGTTCAGTCACACACTAAGGTACTGTAATTAAAGTAAAATAAAAATTCATAATAATAAAGTGTCAATAATGAATAATGAATGTCAATATATATTTATGTTCTTATGTAGAACTCTTGTTTGCCCTAAGCTAAATCTTGCTAAGCACTACTAAGCCAAGCTAAGCAATGCCTAAGCAGGACCTGTCTGAGCAATATTTAGCAATGCTTAGCTCAGCTTAACCGGTTTGAGCATTGCTAAGCAGTCCCATTCTAAGCAGTCCTGAGCTAAGCTTAGCGAATTTGCGCACCGCTAAGCACTGCTACGTATTTGCCACTTTAAGCACTCCTCAACTAAGCTTAGCACGTTTACGCACTGCTTAGCTGCACTTAGCATTTTTAAAAATGGTCCAATGGTGGCAAAGGATGGGAAAATGGCCATATTTAAGCTGCAGAGGCAGGAATCCAGCCAGAACCTGTTGGAATTTGGCCAGTGTAGAAACTATGGCAGGAACTGGAGAGGCAGCATGCTTTTGGGTGCAGTGCTGGGGCATGTTGGAGTCCAGGGTCATGGCTGGGCTCCTAGTTGAACACCATGATGACAGACTGCTGCAGGGCCATTACCAGGGCTCCAAATACAAGTCCGTGCTTGGGACCATCTGGCACGTGATCTCACCAATGCCACTGGAATCCCCTGCACTAGTGAGAAGGTGTATCATCACTATGATGACCTGAAGTGGAGGAAGGGGGTGCTCTTGGCCCATTGGATCCAAGATGCTCAAAACATGAATGCCCCAGCAGTTTGTAAGTATACAAATCATTGCTTTACCAAATTCTAGCATGAATATGTGATAGACAGGTATGCATAATGGTGTGTTTTCACCCTACAGCTGCAGAGGAGAAGTCTCGTAATGTAGAGACCCATGCCAGGAGCCTTGCGAGGATGAGCTGACAGTGTGGTGAGTACAGATCTATCTTGCAATATATAACACAATAAATAAGAAAGAGTACATTGTTTACTGCCAGTAGGTATAGTGTGTTCTGAGTGTACTACAATAAATGTGTTCTTAGACCCACATTGATATAAGTGAGTAATGCCAGGCACTGTGCAATATGAAGGCATCAAACAAGCTACTATTGATGAAAGAAAGCTAATACTGTACTAATACTGTGTAGGAATGACATAAGTATATACTGTAGCAATACTAAGGATCTTGTAATAAAGTACACAGTGACTGAAACTGTGATGGTAATAAATTACATTAATTCATCTACAGAATAGGCAGCACAATTGCAGTCAGTATTTTGAATGTAACAAACCACTGTGTCATGTCACCCTC
This sequence comes from Protopterus annectens, assembly GCF_019279795.1. NCBI lineage: Eukaryota > Metazoa > Chordata > Ceratodontiformes > Protopteridae > Protopterus > Protopterus annectens. The sequence goes on along the minus strand of NC_056730.1, from coordinate 610,999,878 downwards.
AATAAAGTTATTTCCACCAACTGTTATGTTTATTCTAGTCTGTTGTTGAAGAAATACAAGTGTACAGGTGCTCCATAGCAAATATGGCTATGACACCATGAATTCAGTAAAGTTTGACTGATAAAGAACTGTTATGCTAAAGTGTAGATGTGGAGCTGTAAAACAAGATACAATGCAGTTTGATATATGTTCGGCACTAAGATCTGAACCTTGAATAGTAATTTGTAATGTATTACAGTGTGTTGCCTTCAGGATTGTCTTGTGTTAACCTTTGCATTTCAGCTATACATATTCCTGAGTGTAGGTACGCTGATGCAGGCAAGTATGAGACTGTAATAGGTGGAGACTACAAATATACGATGTGCAAATGCATATGGGTCGGGTATGCAACCCAGCACCCAGCTATGGTCTGTACAGATCACACATATTGACATTCACTGGAGGTTAAATGTGTACACCTGCATTCAAAGTATTATTATACAGTTCAGCAGATATCTCTGTCATGCATGAATCTCTTGTATGTATGTTCAACAGTCACTGCAGTCTTCCATGATACTTTACTTATTTTACCAGGTCAGACTTTGCAACCAAGTGACTTTTAGGCACAAATCAGTCAAGCAGCTGACAGCAATGGCCCAGTAGCTCAGTGTGATAATAAATAGATATGTTGTTCATTTTTTGCACACACAGACCATGGTTTGAATCCTGGGACTAGTACTAAGATGTATTTATAGTTACAGACAAATGGTTCTGACTAGTTATAGAAACAGTCATGTAGTGTTAACAGATATTTTCTCCACAGGGCTTACAGGTAAAGAAATGTTTGTATTAGCTGTATGAAGGGTATACTAACAAACTGTGAACAGATGTAATAGTGTATGCCTGGTGTGTCTGTGAATGTGTGCCGATAGTCTAACCTCATACCTATAAATGACAGCAGGATGTCTGCAGCTATAAACACCATGCACTCTTCCTGATACATATCTCTCAAGTGTCATGCTGTCATGGCTAGCGATTTCTATTACCAATAACCTTGGACACAGATATAAATCCAGTTGAAATATGCCAGTAGCACACTCACACAACATCAGTACAGGGTACACCTTGTTAGTCATATATGTAACCCTGACATGTATGAGTTCCCCGTAGTTATGTGCCTATAGTTATCACAGCTTGGCTCATACCATTCCAGGTTGACAGTTTAACAGGTATGTATGTGCTACAAAAGCTACAGGGCACAGGTAGATGCAAAGTAAGGGCAGACCTGTAGAGTATTCAGCAGTAATGTTTTGAAAAATATAGCCTATACAATTGTTAATGGAATGTTTTTCTCTCCCCTCACCCCTTATCTGCATCACTAATTATTATTCATATACTACGGGCATGTTGGTCTCAAAACCTAATGTTGGGACTTGTGTTGTATTATTGTTCATATATTTCAATGGTTGCATACTAACATACCTTGCTGAAATTCCACTGTTGTTGGCTTGTTCCCGTAACTGTTACTGGCATGCTGTTACAATAATTACTGTTATTCTATTTATGCATATGTTCCATTTGCTATGCAATTCTATTGTTCTGGGTTAATTAGAACACCCATACATTCTGTTATAACTAATGTTGAAATGTTTTGTTCATGACTAACCAATGCACTTTGGCAAACCTCAACACCATAGCATGTTTGGGTATGCTGATCCCAGCAGATCTCCATCTCCCACCTCATCTGGCTGTGGCACCTGGTCCCAGCACATCTGGGATCCAACCTCAAGCTACCTCCTCCACTGGTCCTGCACTACCCTCGGGTGGAACAGCGGCAGGGGACGGGGCCCGTTGGACCCTGTCACTCAACACCAGTTCTGAGGTATGGTGTGCTGTGTCATCCAGCAGGATTTGGATGACTGCCTGCGTCAGACAGAGGGCAGACTGGTGCACCTCGAGGGCCAGGCTGGCCCTGGCACCCAGCCCCCAGCAGAGCCACCTTTGGGGTCGTGAGGGGGCAGTGGTGACTGCCCATGGGTGGGGACCTTAGTTCCACTGTTTCCAACTGGGGGCACTTGGTCCTCTGATTCCCAACCACCCTCCCCGTCCAAGGTGATTACCCCCATGATGCATCATACACCACCCCTGTCTGCTGTCTTGTCTGTCTGCAAATGCAACCTCTCCTACCCAACTTACCTCCCCAAATGTACCTACAACCCTTCCCCAACATCCCACTCTCACCTTAAAAAAAAAAGAAAGGCATCTGTCCCCCCAAAAAATTTCATCCTATACATATACATAGCTCTCCATTTTTCCCCCACGTTCATTCACATTAATTAATTTCCCCATGAATTAATCAACAAATTTATGTCACTCACAACCCTCCCTGTAAGGTGTGAGGCTCTAAAATCCAAATTGTCCACATCATGCACAGCTTTTGCTGCACAAGAAATGGAGAGCTATGGTCCTTTCCTACAATCGTCCTGCATATTCCTAGCTACCTTCCATGTTTTCCCCCTGCTTGGCCCATTTCACCAATTTCCTATCACCACTTTTTTCTTTTCTTTTTTTGAAAATAGCATGGGTTTAAGTGTGGATAAGCAACGCTAAGCGATGCTAAGCAGATCTAAGCACTGCTTGGCAGTGCATTGCGCAAAACTGCACAAACCTGATTAAAACTGCTTTAAGTTCTTTATCCCATTCAGACACTGTTCTGCCCAGCAACAAATTAACGAGCCCTGGCAAGTCTCAAACCCAGGACCCTATGCCCTAGAGTCAGAGCAACACACCACTAGGCCAAATCTACTCAGGGGAATTAGTACTGTTTTTATAAATATAACATGCAGTACAGTCATGTAACATTAGGGAAAAAAAAAGACACTGCTGCCAAGTACTAAATTCAGGACCCTGTGCACTAGAGTCAAAGCAACTCACCACTAGGCCAAATAAGCTCTGTGGAATTAGTACTGCTTTTGTAAATATATCATGCAGTACAGTCATGTAACATTAGGGAAAAAAGATGCTGCTGCCAAGTACTGCACCCAGGACCTTATCAATTATGGCCAGCATATGCAGCATATAAACACTTCATAACAAATATAATAAAAATAAATATTTATTTAAGCATGAAATGCAACAAAGTGCACTAAGATCAAAGCAAACCGGTTTTGGCTACCCAGCCTTCATCAGTGAAAAAGCATTTGTCATGCCAAATAATTCATGAATATTTATAGGTGCTACCAACCAATGGAAACATGGTATAGTCCATCTCAAACACACATTTGCAATGACATTCAAATTACTGTATAACCATAATGTAGTAGAGGCATTATAAAAATTACAATAGTACATCATTGGATTATGTACTAGACTGATACAGATTTCTACCAAAAATACAGCATATAAACATAATAATATATATAGTATTATATTATACATAAGTTCAATGTTATACAGAGCCCTAATGAGAGATTCTGTCAGCTGCATCCTAATGTAATGACATACACTGTAAGCAAACTAAAAGATCCCCAGAAACATATAAATATGTGATATACTAATATCAAGTATTTTGTCAAAATAACACTTAAAAGTGTAAATATATGATATGAATTTCTAGCAAAAATATATAGTATATCACAAAAACATTTGATATTTAATACCATGATATATAACTAAATATAATAGACAACCTCAACACATAAATGCTATTTTGAACAACCAATAGGATCTTACAATAGTACAAATTATAGAAACCCACATAATAATCTGGCAAATATATTTTATCATGAAAACAGTATGATATTTAGATACAATGACATATAGCTAGATATATTAAACAGCCCAATAGGTGGATTCTGTTACGATCAATCAATAGGCTTTAACAACGGCAGCATACAAATATAAGGCCCTCATAATTACTTAGCACATATATAAGAAATTGTATCTTATTTGAAATATAACAACATGCATACATAAGGCAAGAACAGTGTCAATTGGTAAGCTAAACACATGGATAAAAAACCCATACAATCATATCTTAGTTCTTTAAACATAATTCATAAGTACATATCATATTTGTATATGTTCTTCCTAGTCATAAAACATGTATTGTATCTATTATGGTTCCAGCATGTGTTATCCCAATTACCTTTCACAAACTGATTATAGGTGGTCATTGAGACCCGGGGGAAATAATGCCCCAAGGTGAATGATCCAATATTTTTCTTTATGGTTCAAAATACTACGCCAACCCTGTTGATTGCTCGTATCACCAGTAATTTTATCAATGATCATGAACATAAATCTAGCATTAGTATGTTTCAAAGTGTGTCTATAAAGAGCATTATTCTCTTTTTTATTTCTGATGTCACTTTTATGTTCACTCATTCTTACTCTGAGTGATCGTGATGTTTGCCCTACATAAAATGCTGAACATTGACAAGTAGCTAAGTATACAACCCAGCTACTACTACAATTGCCAAAGACTCTTAGATCATAAACTCTACTTGTATTGGCACTAGTGAATTGTTTAAGTTTACTTACTTGGTTACAAGATCCACAGTGCCCACATGGAAAAGTACCCAGAAGTTGGTCTCCAGTCATTGTCATTTGTTTATAAATAGCGCCCCCACTTTCTTTATGCTTATAGTGGGAAAACAGGGCACCTAGCATTTTGCCCCGTCTGTATGAGAACTGACATTTAGGGCCCAAAAGATTTCTTAATTCTTCATTTGCTAAGAGTATATTCCAATTAGAATCCAAAATGTTTCTGATTACGTTATGATTCCATCCATATGTAGTACCAAACCTCAATGTAGACTCAACCCCTGTAGTTTCACGTTTCATGTACTGTAGTAACATATTCCTATCCTGATTCGCAGACCAAGTACTAGCTGTAAAGATATCAGATTTCTTATATCCTCTTTCCAAAAATCTATTTCTAGGAAGAACATATAGAAATATGATATGTACTTATGAATTATGTTTAAAGAACTAAGATATGATTGTATGAGTTTTTTATCCATGTGTTTAGCTTACCAATTGACACTGTTCTTGCCTTATGTATGCATGCTGTTATATTTCAAATAAGATACAATTTCTTATATATGTGCTAGGTAATTATGAGGGCCTTATATCTGTATGCTGCCGTTGTTAAAGCCTATTGGTTGATCGTAACAGAATCCACCTATTGGGCTGTTTAACATATCTAGCTATATGCCATTGTATCTAAATATCATACTGTTTTTATGATAAAATATATTTGCCAGATTATTATGTGGGTTTCTATATTTTGTACAATTGTAAGATCCTATTGGTTGATCAAAATAGCATTTATGTGTTGAGGTTGTCTATTATATTTAGTTATATATCATGGTATTAAATATCAAATGTTTTTGTGATATACTATATATTTTTGCTAGACATTTATATCATATATTTACACTTTTAAGTGTTATTTTGACAAAATACTTGATATTAGTATATCACATATTTATATGTTTCTGGGGATCTTTTAGTTTGCTTACAGTGTATGTCATTACATTAGGATGCAGCTGACAGAATCTCTCATTAGGGGTCTGTATAACATTGAACTTATGTATAATATAATACTATATATATTATTATGTTTATATGCTGTGTTTTTGGTAGAAATCTGTATCAGTCTAGTACATAATCCAATGATGTACTATTGTAAATTTTATAATGCCTCTACTACATTATGGTTATACAGTAATTCGAATGTCATTGCAAATTTGTGTTTGAAATGGACTATACCATGTTTCCATTGGTTGGTAGCACCTATAAATATTCATGAATTATTTGGCATGACAAATGCTTTTTCACTGATGAAGGCTGGGTAGCCGAAACCAGTTTGATTTGATCTTAGTGCACTTTGTTGCATTTCATGCTTAAATAAATATTTATTTTTATTATATTTGTTATGAAGTGCTTATATGCTGCATATGCTGGCCACTGGTGTTCTACTATGTAATGATTTGGCCGAGCATACCGTACCTACGAGGCGTTTGGTTTCTACCCTTATCAATTATAACATAGTGCATTACACAGAGGGACAACTGAGCTCTGGGGAACAAGTTGTGTTTTAACAAACATGTCCTGATTGCCAGTGACACACTACTCTTATATATATTCGGACAAATCATAGTGTACTTGCCATGGGCCTCTGATGCAGACAACAAACAAGTACACAGACAAATAAATGCTGCTGGATGTATGTGAGGCCTAAAATATCAGGCAGAGCTGACAACTGCACAGAATGTTACTGAATGAATACAGTTGTGCCCCCTACTTAAGGCAAAGTTGTCATAAAACTTATTCTGTGTGCTGAAATACTGGCATTGCGGTGCAGATTGGGTTTACAAACCATGACAGACACACATCATACCCATCTAAACACACATGTCCATGTCAATCATGTGTAACACACTGTAGGCATGCACATATGTCTTACAAAAACACCTGTCATAATATAATATATTATTAGTAATATATCATATAATATCTATATTATTATATATGACAATATTATATTATGATATATATAATATATTATTATTAATATTATTAATATATTATATATAATCTATCTGTTACATTTCTAGCATGTGTCACATCTGGACACCCACAGTCCTGGCCCACAGTCCAGTCTGTGGCACAACTACATGCATGTCAATACAACATAGGAATAACTGCGCCATGCAGTGTCCAGCAAAACTGGTTGCTCTCACCACAGTCACTGCCATCCACACTAGCACATTAAAGGCCTGCAGGGTGGAACACATTTCACAATTATGAATATGTGTTCTAAATGTAACCTATCACTCTCTGGATATTATGTAACATATGGACCAGAGGCACATGCGTCACCTGGACTGTTATGGGTACCATCAACCAGGCCATGCTGTGACACAACAGCTGACACCACTCCCTCACTGACAGTAACAGCCTTCTATCCCCCTATGTCTTTAAATTCCAAGTCTGACTCCTGGCAAGAATGCAGCAGCTGTGGCCTGCAACACATGCAGCAGTATGTCCAGCTACCTGCTACAGACCTAACATCCCTCCCAAACACCTGGAACAGAGCAACCACACCACACCCATACATTGAGTGTTTGGGGGAGTGCTGATGTGAAAGGGACATGTGTCACAGTCTCCCCCTACAAACATCCACAGCTGATAGAACAGCATCAACTGTAGCAAAATGTACATTCAGATAAAAAGGATGTATGACACTCACATCTGCCTGTCTCCTTACTGACCCCAACAGACATTGTTCAACAGTACACTGCTACAGAATCTGAAAGTCTGTTAACAATGGCCAGACACAGCATGCAAAACAATGGACATAACACATCAATTCAAACAGTGGACAGTATTTCTATCTATCCTCTGTAAAGCTGTAGCTCCCACACCTCAATAATGTCCTCCTCACTGGCCAGAAAAAGGGGGAAGGCCTACATGAAGGCTTTAATTATAGCACTGTGTTGCCATGTCATTGGCTAATGGAAAGGTAACCCAGCTATTCTGGATGCAATTAGCAACTGGGAGTCACATATAGGTGTACAGACAATCACCTGTTTGTGAGTATTACCTACAAAAGCCAAGCTGCTGCCTATGGTAAACAGGTCTGACACTTTACTCATGAAGATAGACTGTGATTCTCTAGGATACTACAACTGGATTTCTTCTCTCAAAGGAGTACAGGACTATGCCAGGTATGTCATTGAATGAAGCATGTAATGGAATGCAGAATAGGGGGATGCAGTCATGGGAAATAAGAAGTTAAACAGTAGGTCTCAACAACATTGCCTGGACTGACATGTTGTTGTTAGTCTGCTTTCCAGCACCTACGGCCATCCCTTACAGCTCCAGCTGCAGTGACACAGATCACAGCTCTGGCCCATGAATTACCTCAGCAATTTTCAGCTTACATATCACTGCTACTTTTATTGTCTGCTGTACAATATTGACAGTAAGTACTAGTGGATACAGCCAGCATATGACATCGTGTACTGTCAGTAAGCCCCTCTCAATCTGTGAATGTCATACAGGCTTAGTTCAAAGATTGTCCAGGTGTCCCTGACCATTCATGACGTACTCTGGCTAGGTCACTGTGTACCCCATACCTGTATCTGATTGCCTGACACCTATGGCTAGCACACCTGGTGACCCCCTGCAGCAAGACAGCAGGTTATAGGTACAAGTAGTGGGGGGACACTGTCTCTGGCTCAGCATCAGTGCATATATAATGAGCATAAATGTAAGGGAATGCATACAGTACCACATATTCATGTACCATTACTGTGCTCCCAGGGGTCTGCCATGTCAAAGACACATTCCCCAAATGCTGGGGACAGCCATCACGTATTGTCTAACTGATGTGTGGAAATACACACTTGTCTAGCAGGGGGGTCTACATCTATCAGGCACATGTACACATTCCACAAACTTCTGGGTACTGCAGATGTCACACAGATATGAGGAGGACACCCTACATCACATATGCACTTCTCTCAGTTATTGTGTAGCACAGATGTTGCTGAAATGTCCACATGCACTTGTAGTACTACTCACCTATTTTTCAGATGTAGGCTGGATGACATGGTACAGTAATGTTGCCCATAGGGGACACCTAACAGTCAATGACAATGATGGGTATGGACACATAACAACACAGTGTGTCACACCACTCAGGCCATATCTTGAAATCCTGGTACCATATAAGTTTACTAGGCTATGGGCCCTGAGCAGCCATATGCCTAGAACAAAAAAACATACACCACTCCAGAATGCAGAAAATATTCTTTACTGGAGTATCTGGTACCTCTGCTTGTGCCTTCAAGGAATAAATTTTACACCAGGCAGCCATTTCTTATATATTTTTAACATCATTCGGGTGTTGGTGACCTGCAGCCATATGCCTAGACCAGATGTTAGCCCATGTGTATGCAAAGAAGCACCTGATGCCCCCATCCAACAAGGACGCAGGTGGTATCCCAAGGGTGTATTTGCAGATAATCATCCAGTTATCCAGGTTATGCCTGCAAAGGTGTAAATAGCTACCCTGCCTGATGTAGACAGGGTGCCCATACCACTGCAGGCTGATTGTGTGGGATACACATCTGAGCGGACAACAAGCCCACCTCATGTCACACACCAGGTTGAGTGTGTGTGTGTGTCTGTGTGCGTGTGTTTGTGCGTGTGTGTGTGTGTGTGTGTGTGTGTGTGTGTGTGTGTGTGTGTGTGTGTGTGTGTGTGTGTGTGTGCGCGCGCGCGTGTGTGTGAACAGAGTGGAGCATGACTTGCACTCATGCAGCAGTCCCAGCAATGTGGAGTTCGTGACTGCCTTGCATTCCACACTAAGGTCACCCATGATGATTATGTATGAAACCGGGTAGAGGGTTGGCCTTATAGCCTATCGGTGTGTGGTAGATGATTGATGCCCTGGTATTCCCTGATGGGGAACCTCTGTGATGTCCCTAGCTGCTGCATGTGCTGTGTGATGTGAATGATGAACAGGGAAGTATACACATTAATGGTCCTCACTGGGGGAAATGGGGGAATTTTTTACCCCATATCCCGTGATGACATAATCTTATGTATGACATGGGCCATGTAGAAGGTTTGTCTTATAACAGAAACAATATTGTGTTGGCATGTCATGTTGCCAAAGACCTTTCCCCACAGCACCCTCCCGACTGACTGCATGCCTAAGATGTTGGTTTTAAACTGATAATATGTGGGGACGTCACTTTCCCCATAGGGGTTCACACTGCATGTCATGATATATGGCCTGAGGCCATGTGTCTGGCAATGGTCATGTATCTGTGTGAGACCCTCATAGGCAGATGTCCACTTCACTAGAGAAGCCGGTGATGGCACACAGCATGCAGTTGTCCACAGACATGGTCAGACATAGGCTAATGGCAGTTACATGCACCTCAGATGTGTACATCACACATAAGTGAGGCCCAAACATGGAACAACAGGTTACACACCTACGTATGGGTCAACTGCTTGTGGTGCATTTCCCTATGTGGGATCGGGAGGTCGTGTCAGTGCACCAGTGTGCTACCCCTATGGTAACATATGGTGTGATGCATACTAGGGAGTGTTATACCCATAATGGCCCTAATGGCCATGTGGGTTATACCGTCACATAGTTTGTCCAGGTCAATGTAGGCATTCTGCACTGTCACCCCCCCCCCCGTCCACGGCTTTGGTGACTGTGCCACAGAGGTCACCTGAGTACAGCAGACATGAACCCTTCCTTGACAAAGCATAAACATTTGTAATGGAGTGTGGCTAGGTCTCACATGTCCTAATGGGGTTCACTTGAAACTGTGCTATGACCTTGTAGAATAGCCTACTTGGGCTGCTGGGTCTATCATGTGACTGAGTGGGGGACACCCCATCTTAGTGTAAAGGGGTGACAGTGGTCATTCATCAAATGGATGAGACAAAGGTGGTACTCAGTCCTCCTTTCAATATGGTTCCTTATGGTGTTACAAGGTTATGCTTGGGGTCAGGTAGGATGCATCCTGTGATGTGATAGGCTCCCATGGTAAATGTCTACCATGAATATCACATGGCAGTGGTGACCTGTTCCCCACATATAGGAGACGGGGACGGTACTGTGCATATGCTGATATACTGATGAGGAACACAGGGATGAAGCCTATACCAACTCTGTCAGGCATCCAGTATGCTACACCAACAGCACTGGTATAGCCAGTATCCTTGCGCACCACAAGTGAGCAGCCACTACCTGTGGTGTAGCTGTGCAGTAGGGAAGAAGACTGTCTGCACTGGATGTAGACAATGTAAGCATTGTGTTTCTTGTGGAGGTTTGCAGGACTGATCCCATTTTCATTTACAGCTAAGGAGACATTGCTCCAGAATGGGCACCTGTCCTTATTTTGTGTCGGACAGCGGTATGTCATCCCTGTTATGGACAGTATATATTGCACATATCATTTTGTGTCGGATAGCAGTATGTCATCCCTGTTATGGATAGTATGTATTTCACATATCCACCAGACAGGTGTACATATCCTATTAGAGGATTATGTAGGCCTGTCGGGTATACCTGACTACATACATCTATGCAAATGCACATATAGCGCTTGTGTGTGTGTGGATATTGGTGCCAGTACTTAATAAGGGGTTGGGGGCTGTGAGGCTATGTAACCCCCCCCCCAGGGGGATGTATTCCATGTCAAGAGTTGTATGTATGGCTGAGCCTAGCTAGTTGGATATTGTGGGAGATGGTGACTGCAAACGTGACTGCAAGATGGTTGCTTTGTCATGGAGGATGACACTATCGGGATGCTGCAGTGGTAACCCGTGTTGTATGATGTCAACTGCAACACACCTTCACCTCATGGGGGTATAGCCCCTGGCCAGACCAAGGTGTTTGTACATCCACTGTTGATGACTTCCTGGCCATTTGTGTGCTGGCATGGCTACATCTTACAATGTATATTAGGGTCATTTAAATGACCCAGGATCAGGGTACAGACCTGACTCATAATACAGTTGATGAGGTCCATATAGGCAGAATGGGCTTCCTGGTCATATGTGGTGGCTGCTACCTAGCTCTGATTTGCATAGGTTTGTGCTAGCAATGGTGGACTGGCCCTGCAGTGTCCCCTGTGCATCTTGCTGCCTGTACAGCATGGAGGTGTGTATATGCATATATACGGAAATCTCATGTCCCATGGCATTAACGGCTACACTTTGCCTTCTGCATGTATGATAGGATGGCTGACCATGTAAGGCTGGGGTGCTCTCTGCAGATCTGAACCATGGTCTGTGTGACTGAACAGATATCTGCTGTTCCCAGGGTAGGACTGCTTACAATGAGGGCAAAGTCATGTGTACACCTCTAGCGTTTAGCAGTATGGCCATCAATGTGTGCTTTACTGACACTTCTATGTTGGTAGTGATAACTTCACCAATGTTACTAATGGAGTCACTATGGGTCTGGTGGGAACCACTGCCAGACGCATGAAGACCAGTGAAGACAGATGGAGACCATCTCTCGCAGAGCATCATGGTCTGTGTACCATATCATACCAGACTAACAGGTACTGGAACCCTTGGAATATCACAGAATAAATGTGCACATGTTAAGGGCAATCATTCCCTAATTGTATTGTGGTACCCGTGTGGGTGACAGCATAATGCTGCTTAAGGCTAGCGACATACCGTCCTGGGACACATAACCAGTGTGCTCACTCATGTCTCATTGCATACAGTCCTGGGACGTACATGTCAGGTCAGGTCAGGCACACCAACATGTACAGTGAAAGACCCATGACAGTACCTGTTGGTGAGAGACAGCAGTGAGTATGCGATACGGCCGAGTCTGGCAACTGACACAATAGTAACTGGGACCATTCACATACCCAGCCAGGTCAGTGGCACACCAGTGTGTCTCCTCTGGAGTCCCCTATGTGTGACATGTTTGACATGGGCTCATGCCTGTGTAGAGGTGTGACACAGGTGTGTGGCCATGTGTGGTATGTGCTGTGTATGGCTGTAGTGTTCATGTGTGGCTCTGCCTCAGAGATCCCCTTTGTTTGTGGATGTGTATGTTGAGGACCACTGCAGATGTTTGGTGTGTTGTGTAGATGTGGGTGGTGTGTGAAGTATATTGCTTATGTTAACAACCTGTTTGGGGAAAGATATGCGGTCTTGAAAGGGAGAGATCATGAACTGCAGGTTCCTACTGTCACTGCATTTCTCACACAGTGTGTTTGTTGGTGGTGTCTGTAGATGGCTGTCCATCCATGTACATGAGGCAGGTGCTACACAGTGCAAAAACACCAATATCAATCACACTGGCTGGAAACTGTAGGACATTGTCCAGCCATAAAGTCCAGATTCTGAGGGAGGAAGGCCAGGTAGACTTGAAGGGTTGGCCTACAGACCAGGTGAGAACTACTACTACAGTAGGAGGCTGACACCACAGCAGTCCATGTAGACAGTCTATGAACAAGCAGTAATAGGTGCAACAGCTACAAGCAGTGCAACACCTCATAGCACATGTAGCAAGTAGCATGAAACATTAAGATCAGGGGGCAATGGATGCTGTATTACCAGTATGTTGTTGATACCCTCAGACATAATGTGCTGATAGATGGCGGGGGTATGATGTGGAGGTTAGCGGTGGATAGTGCTGGCAAAAGTGGATGTACAGGGTCTTTACATAATGGTGAGCAATGAATGCAGTCCTGTGATGTGTTCCCCTGTTCATGTCTTTCAGGTGGGATGTACAGACAACGCAACACAGCCTTCTCAGAAGCTGAGACCTCTGCAATTATCGATGCTCTAAGACTCCATCACCGGGTGCTGTTGACAAGGTGCCACCATATCCAGCAATAGCATGCTGCCCTGTGGGCAGATCTGGTAGAAACAGTGAAGGAGCTACAAACAGGTCCAATACCATGCTACTGATCTCATACACCATGTATGGCAGAGGGCTGCAGCTGTGGCCGGGGAGTGTGCTGGCACAGGGGGAGGGCCTGCTATACAACCACCACTCTCAGCCACAGAGGAGTTCCTGGCAAACCTGGTGTCAGGCACCAGCTCACAGGAAACCATCAGTATATATGTCATGGAGGTGGGTGGCACAGAGTCCACAGCCCAGGAGCGTCCACATAAGCCTCCAGTGGTCATTAGGTTAATACTGTAGCATTCATACTGGCAGCCTCTGCATACATGTATGCATATGTCAGGTCAATCTGCATGTGTGGTTGGAGTTTACTAATGCACACATGCGCATGCATATTGTGAATGTCAGCAATTTGGGTAGTATTGCGGCTTGTACTGTACATGTTGATAAATGCACATATTATCCTATACCATTGCCATATGTGTGTGTGCTGACACTACCTGCCCCCCACATCTCCATAGGTACCTCTGGTGTGGTTGGGGAACATTAGCCTGTATCCATTGAGTGTAGAATTGTCATGTTATGGCTCAACTATACCTTAGGTATGTTAAGGGCTGCCATTTTGCCATGCACACAACTAAGCATACCCATATTGCAATATGTGCATGTTAAGTTGTGGTCAGGTTCACTGCAGTGCATCACATTGGTAATCACAGTAGCATATTTGCATGAGCTGTAAGATATTAGCACGTAGAACTGTATAGGTGTAGCCACGGTGCTATACAGGGGTGCATTACTATTGTGTACATGAGTGCACTGTGTATTAGGTGAAGGTCCATCACATACTCTGACTTGTCACATATCTCACAGGTGTATAGTACTAGCAACATTAACTGGATGTAGCTGCACTGCATGTTGTTGCCGGCCTGTCCAGAGTGTGCCTGTTGTTTTCTGATTGTGTGCTGTGCATGGCATCAGTCAGAAGGTGTGGTCTGTATAATGCCTTTGTGGCACCTCACCCGTGTGTGTGTGTGTGTGTGTGTGTGTGTGTGTGTGTGTGTGTGTGTGTGTGTGTGTGTGTGTGTGTGTGTGGATCAGCAAGCAATATAGTGCAGGAATTAATGTAGTCATGTTGTCTTCCCCTCACAGGTGCCCATGGGGATTGGAGTGTGTCCCCCTCACAATCTGAAGTCAGTTCTCATCAGACTCTGATGAAGACGGTGGCCATTGTGAGGCACAGATGGAGTTGTTGGGGGCTGAATCTGTCCAATTGGTTGACATCCCACTTCCACCCACAATCTTTCTGCACACAATCAGTATGCCCACACATACCCAGTCCCCAGCAGCCACAGATACTGGGCAGTTGGAGGGGGGTGGCATTGAACAGGGTAGTGTGCCGACTATGGCATCAGCAACTGTAGACACTAGCCATAGCCAGAGAGCTGGTGAGGTCCCACACAGGCAGATTGACAGGGGTGCTTGAAGGAGGACTGTTGCTCATCCAGCCCCTGTCAGAGATGTCACAACATGTGTCACCTGATGCATGTTTTGGTCCATCATAGAGATACAGGCCCATTGTGAATGGTACACCAGACGGATGCTCAGGGTCAGGGATGCAATACTGCCTGGCATGCATGACACCTTCCACAGGATTGGTGATTCCTTACATCATTGTGCTGATGTAGTGGATAGATGATCGGGTGAGACACTGTCATTCCTTAACCATGCAATGTTTGTGCTTGAACATGTGGTGGGAGTAGGACATCAGACACGTGGACATAGGTCAGCAACAACATCAACTGAGAGCCCACGTGGCCATGCACAGTCATATTCCCATAGTGGCAGTACCACCAGCACTAATGAAGGGAGAGTGCTCCCACACCACAAAGTGGCAGGCCATGTGCATGTGGTCCTGGGCAGACCCAGCAGACACCAGTCACTGTCAGGAAGTAGTACCACATCTGGCTTTGGGTATGGTGGTGCCAGTGCCACTCCTGTCAGAATCAGTTCCCATGTTCCTGGCCAGAGACAGTGAACTGTACATTCTGCCCATGTATGGTCCACAGCTGTCCAACATACCCTTGTGTAGGGCTACCACATGGCTTGACTGTGTGCATGCACACACTTACACATCACTGTCACATGCAGGTCACTGAAAGATGCATTCAGCTCCTCCCCATTGCCCAGCTGACCAGCACCCCTCCAGATGCACACACACATATGATGTCAACTATATGGCACAGCCTAGGCCTTTGCCAACCCCACACCTCACCCTGTGCATGTGATGATACCTGTGCCACATCCCTGTTATCCATACCATCGATGTAGGGACATGGTAATATGTGTCTGTTGCACAGGGTGAATATACTACAGGTAATGGCAGTGTGTTGTATAGTAGCATTATGGCCTGTAAGGTGCTGTCTGCTGGCAATTGTCATGCTTACACATCAAAGTGTCCTTATCCTTGTGCCATGATGCTTTATTGCTGCTACCGCTGACGGACTGTTGTCTCACAGACCTTATTCTGTTTCCGTTCCAGGTGTCAGTGTATGTAAGTCATGGTGAGCTGCTGCCAGTACGGGAGCTGAGAATGGCAGAGAGGCAACACAGATACCTTTTCATCGGCAAGGTACGGCTGTATGTGTCCATGTTTACCAGGGTGTGTATGTGTGAAACAGTGTGTGAGGGACAATGGGGGCAGACAGTGTACCTTGCATGCATACCTCTTGACACAGCTTGCTACTCTTGCTACATGTTACCTGGGAGTCCTGTAGGATCACAGGTTCATAGTACAGAGGAGGTTACTACAGTATTGGCCCTGGGTCCCTTACAAGCCTATCCAGTACTGTATCCCCATCAAAATCATCTATCAGCAATATTTGCCCTGTCATTACTTGACACACTTTGGACCCCTGTGACAGATGTTTTTTTGACATCCACTCAACCTTGATGCAGTTGATGTGGGTCTGCATGGTACTCTGACATTTTTGGGGAGTGCATTTCTGACACAGGGCAGCCTCTGGGAGACAAACCTTTCTCTCCAGCTGTTTATTTTGCTGTGTCATATGTGATTCAAGCAGATTCACTTCAGAATCTCAAAATTCCGAAACATCAAATGTCACATGATTGAGACCATATGATCGATGTTTCCCAATATCGAAATTCTGAAACAAATCCAAAAAAAAACAAAACAAAAACAAAAACAAAAAAAAAAAAAACAACTGTTCAAATGTTTCTGCAGGGGGGGGGCAAGCCCCCCTGCATCCCCCAAACCCCCGCTACATAAATATACCAACTCCGAGATCAGACTACAATGAGGGAAAAGGGAAATCTTCCATTCCGTGCTGTATGCAGATCTCCATTCAGAATTCCGACATTTTAAAACTTTGATTATATGGTCTCGACCATATGAATTTCGAGTTTTTAGGATTGTGAGATTCTGAAGGGAGCCTGATTCAAGCCTGTTGTGCTGGTAATGCACACAGAGTTATACTGACATATATGGGGCAGCTGTTGAAGGGCTGACCACAACATTGCCATCTAGGCATGCCACAGCCCACCTGTGGACAACATGTCCAATACCAAGTGGTGCAGTACTGATTCAAGGCTGTCTGCATGGCACAGATATTGAAGGCCATGGATAACCTTTGTGGGTGTTAACATATCCTTGCCATTTGGTGCAGATGTCTGCATAGGTACATACCAGACCAGCCATGAAGCTAATGTCTTGTTGTACTGATTGAGGACTATACAGAGGTAATGTCACCATGTGTCTGAATGCAGTCCCTTTACCTATGTGGTGAACCACGTGCAAACCTTTTCTGACCACTGTCGCTACTTCATGGGTGACTGCAACAGTGTTATCAGCCTGAGTAGCCAGGTCTGTCACCACAGTTTGTGCATTTATGGGGTTGTTGTTAATGTGGGAAATAGTGGGTCCATGTCCTCGCCATATGGTACAATGGTACTGTTTTCTGCATTCAGCTGGAGGACAGACCTGGCCACCATTCCATACCCACTGTATGAACCCATTGCAGTGTGTTAACATCAGTTTGTGAGTCAATTACAGACAGCACACTACGCACAGCTGCAACAGCTTTAGGTGGTACCTACATATGTAGGGTTTGGCAGTTTGCATTCATGCCTTCATACATGTGGGTCATTGTGGCCGGAAGCTACTCACAGGGCATACACATGTCTACATACTGCATACACATAAGCAACACAGGGTAGGGTTGCCACCTTATCAAATGTGGAATGTGGCACGTCTTGTAGTATTGTGACACTTGGCAGGACATACCATAACCCATGGCAAGTGCATCAGACAGGACTTACCTTTGTTTGACAACATGACTGCTTATTTGTGTCACATCACCATAGGCTATGCTAATTCTCATACCAGTAAGGTGGTTCTGATGTGAAGTAAATGCCTTATGCAGGTAGTAGACAACCTTAGAAGATGTTTGTTGCCCTGCACTCTGGGGACCTCTGCATTGTTTGTGTCATTGTCACAGGTCACACCTAGCTAAACATAGACTGCAACTTGCAGGGTGGGACAGGTGGTGGCTATAACCCCCACCTCTACAGATATCTCCAGAATGTCCTGCTGATTGCCACATATTTTTGTTATATTTGGCAAAACATTCTGCTTTTCTGGCAAATTTGTATGAATTCATTAAAGACTGACGTTACACAATACTGACAGCTATTGACCTGTCCGACTTCATACCCTTCAGAAAATGCATGCAAATGCACAACCTGTTATGCTATCTCCTGTGTATATTTGTCAGAGCAATATTTAAAGATTGACCCTAATATGTGGGCTTTATCCCACTTTTCTGTATGGCTGTCTCCAGATGTCTTTCTGTAAGGGGTTGTGAGGTATGCTTGTGGCCATAATGTAGGCACAGTGCTGCAAGGGGATATACATATGCACATGAACACACACACACACACACACACACACACACACACACACACACACACACACACACACACACACACAGACAGACACACACACACACACACTCATGAACCACTCTTGTTGACAGCAGATCCCCTACCTGGCTAGTTATACATAAGATAAGCGCAATATACATACCGCATGACCCACAGAGGTTATACAGTTTTGCAGTGTTTTCCACTACTACTCTGGAGTTAACTGGGTGGCACAGGCACACAAAATGGTATAGGCATTGCACACACACAGGCAAGACAGCCACACTGCTACAGAGGATATGAATACACAGACACACACTCACACAGTCGCCATTATTAAGATTACAACCCCTACCCATCTAGTTGCATGTAGTATAGTGCTATGTCCTTAATGCATATGCCATGGAGCTAATATGTCTGGGACATATCTTTCAACCTGTAAGAGCAACACATGTGAACAAAGCCTTCAATAATGGGGTGATACAGGTCCAACAATAGGGTTACATTGCTCTTACAAAGATAGATAACTGATAGAGGGACCAGCTTCGTATTACCATTACTTTTGTGAAAGGTATGAAGTCTGACACTCAGATGTCTGTCATTATTGTCTGACTTCAGCTCTTAATGCTTTGCCAATGATTGGCCAGGTAACCATATGTTTATGACACACACACAAAATATATAAGCCAATCATCTGGACATTCTCCAAAGCTGTATACATTTGGGAGGTATGGCCCGCAGAGTGTGAAACAGTGCATCCGGGGTTGATGACATCAGCAGGCCCTGTCAATTAATGCAATAGGGGTGTCAGAAGGGCAGAACAGGCCTCAAAATGCTATAACACACACAGTCGCTAGTGCAGAGATTAGAACTCCTACCTATCTAGTTGTATGTACTATTGGGCTATGTAGTTATTGCATGTACCACAGAGATTAGACATCTGAGGAGTGTCCAATGGTGCTTCTAAGGTGAATGACATCAGCAGGCCTTGCAAAGTAGGGCAATGGGGGTTGGCTAGGTGGAACAGGACACAAAATGGTTTAACATACAAACACACACTTGCCAATGCTAAGATTAGAACTCCCTAATGAGTTGTATATATTTTAGTGCTACATACTTATTGCATGCGACATGGAGTTTATAAGGCTGAAGAGTGTCCAGTGTTGCTTCTAAGGTGGATGACACGTACAAGACCGATACAGTAGTGCAATGGTGGGTTAACAGGGTGGAACAGGCCTTAAAAAAAGTATTGTCACTGCACACACAGACAGTAACAAAGGGATATCCATAACCACACACTGACTTCCAATTGTTGGAATTAGAACCACTACTTATCTGTATACACTACAGTGATAGTGCTATGTACTTATCACATGCACCACGAGGCTTATTTGTGGGAAGAGTGTCTGACACAGCTGTTGGGGTGGATTACATCAGTAGATGCTGACAGGTGGGCCACTACTGTGGATGACACTAACATCAGGCCCATAAAATGGGTGACCATTAGACAGACACAGGCCTGTTGGGAGTGTATTCTGCTGTAAATGTAATAGATACAGAAACAGACACACACACAAGGCAGGTGATGTGAGATTACAACCCCTACCTCACTACTATTACACAATGGAGCTCACCTTCATACTTGCCTGTGTCTGCCTGTCTATAATTGTTATATTTCTATATGTTACCTATATATATATATATATATATATATATATATATATATATATATATATATATGTGTGTGTGTGTGTGTGTATATATATATATATATATATATATATATATATATATATATATATATATACATATATATCACACTCATCAGATGCAGATATATCTTATATGTGCTTATATAGAGTAATGTAAGGAAGCACTTACAGACCCTGACCCCATACACTGCAGGAAACCTATGTTACAGCAGTAATTGGTGTAGTGTGGACATTCTATATTTGTCTGGCCAGTGGTTCTCCTTCCCCTTGTATGTATCTCTTTGTCCTTCTGTAGGCCAGTCACAGCCTTTGTCCACAGTTGGTGCTATGTATTTGTAGTTATGGTGTGAGTGGGGTAGAAGTTGTAACATCACACACAGGGTTACAGACTTCACACCTCTGACTGTACCTATTTAGCAGGTTGTCCATCGTTGTGCCCCATACATCTGCTGTGGTCCTCAGAAGGTTTGTGTTGCACTGTTATTATAAGGCTACATGTTTGCCACAGCTCTCAAACTCTTACAGACAGACATATGCACAGGCCCACATATAACAGTCAGACAGAGGCCCAGACATGGAGGCAGGCTCTTAATATTGCTCCTCCAAATGTACAGGGTTGGTAGAATGGTTTTGTATTAGCTTGAATTTACTTATGCATATGACATCTGCATCTCAAGTATCTGTCATTGATGTTTTCACATCAACCTTTATTGGTTTGCAAATAGTTTGCCAGACAAATGCAATGTTATGACAAGCAGAACAGAAATATGAGGCATATGTGTGGACATTCTGTGACACCTTGTCATTCCAGGGGTATGGCTGGTGCCCACTGGCTTGTTGTCAGTGCTGAAACCGTAACATGGCAGCCTTTATATCCTGGTGCTAGACTAACCTGTCACAACCTGCTGTTCTACTAGGCACTGTGTGGGTTACTCAGAGCTGTGTACTGTCCATATGTGTGGTCCCATGTCCCTCTATAGTCCAGCTTTCCTGAATTAACAGATATTGACTTTTGGACAGAGTGTGTACAACTCCAACATGCAAACTAGTTGGCACAGCTAGTCTCAAGCCATGGGCTCTGATAACCACAGTACTGTACTTAGGCCACTAAGCCACAACAGCCACCAGTAAGTGCTGTCTACTTCCTGACACTACTAATCACAAACATACATAGCACATTGACCCTTGCATATTGTAGAAATGGAACAGGTTATCAAGTTGAGTAACAGGCCCTGGGAATGTGTGGTCTGCTGCCATTACTTTACAAACATAAATGTTACTGCAGTTCTATGTGAACACGGGTGTGCTTGGGGGAGGGGAGCATACCTCTCAACTGTACAGATCTTCACAGACTGTCCAGATGTTTGGCTCATATTTTGGGTCCATTTTTCATAAAATTGTGGTTGTGTGGCAAATAATAGTGAAATCATTTAAGACTGAAGTTAAAAAGTAATGACAGACATTTGAGTTTCAGATTTATTGCCTTTCAGGGAACTCATGCTACTGTAACACCTGTTATTATATCAACTTTTTAAGTCTGTAAGAGCAATAGTTAAGACTTGTTCCTGTTTGGGGGCCTTTACCACACATTTCTTTATGGTTTTGCACAGATTTCTTGCTGTAAGAGGTTTAGAGATATGTATGGGACTCCAACATTGACATGCATGCATTTGTCCTATGACCCCACTGTTTGTAAGTCCCTCACATAGTGCAGTGGATTTTGCTGGCTCAGGGCCTACTGCATATTGTGGGGCAGCCAGTATTTCAGAGAGAGTTCCTGTTGTCCCACATAGCTGTTCGTTGTCTGCTGCTATCTCAACTCACTCCATTCCCATGCATACATGCAGCAGTACCATACATATGCTACCAGAGTCTACTACCCCATTTATTTATTGTTAAGAAGAGTGACTTACCTTGTGGCAGAAGCAGTTTCAAGGACAGTGCTTCAGGGCTGACTCTGTCGGATGCATGCAGTACACAGCCTATACATGGTAAGGTATAGGTAGTGTGATGTGGCTGGCATCCATTTTACTGTGTGTATGTGAGTTGGAGTGACGTGTCATTCCCTGGGCCCCTAGGGTGTCAGTGTATGTGCTATGTGTTGCCTCTTTGCCAAGGCCAGGGCGTACTGGGAACACCTACATCTACCTACAGGGACAGCCTCACAGTGTTCCTCCTCCGAGTCCCTTGTGCCTGTGAGGACCTTGGCAATGGTGGGGGGCAGTGTGTTCCTTCCCTGTGATGTTCCTGCTGCAGCTATTTCCGCAGGATCATATTGTGTAGCATGGCAGATACAATGAACATGTGTGCACATGTAGCTGGACAGTACTGCAGGGTTCCAACAGATATGTCAAGGCAGCGGAACCTTGACTTGGGCAGCCCAAACACATGCTCTACAATGTTCCTAGTTTGTGTGTGTGCCTAATTATGGCATTCTTTAGTTGGTGTGTGTGCATTTCTGATGGGTATCATCATCCACAGTTCCAGTGCGTAACGAACATCCCCCACTAGATGGCCATACAGGATGTCCCCCTGGCAAATCCTTGGTACAGTTGTGATGCGTGCCAAATGTGGGAGTCGTGATAACTATCAGGGATGCCAGTACACACACTGATGATAATGCCCTGGGCATTGCATACAACCTGGCAGGTGATAGAGTGTTACCCCCTTACAGTTGATGTAGACTCTACCCTCCTCACTGGGTGGTGCTTTGATGTGCACATGAGTGTAGTCTATGGCATCCAATACCTCTAGGTAGTGTGCTACACACTGGAAGAGATGCATATTGCAGGTCCTCTCCTCAGGGATGCTGGGGAAATAAATGTGCTCACTGCCAGGTGTTAGCATGATATCCAGGAACTGGTGGAGTACCCTGGATGCGGATGCCTGTGAGATCCCCATGATGTCCCCAGTAGGTCTTTGAAAATACCTGTAGCTAGTATTCTTAAGGCTACACACACCATTGTTTCCACTGGGATGGGTTCCCCTCTATTGGCTCCGGGTCTGAGGAGAGGCCAGCAGAACACGGAGTGTTGCTGTATGTCCCTGTCCACCCTGTGGCGCTCTATGTCCAGCTCATGCAGTCCTTGAAAGGTTACTCTGTGCCTGAACACTCTTCTCCTCCTCAGCCTGGGCTTATTGTCAGCATCATCATCATCATCATCATCATCACTGACCTCAGCCTGTAGTGCATACAGATGTAGCAGAGCAGCAGCAGCCCCTATCATTGTGTCTGTTAAAATTCCCAAGTGTGTACTCCAGTGGTGAAGAGTATGTGGGAAAAATAAGATTGAAGGGTGTATGCATACTTTATACTGGTTTGCTACAGATACAGTCTGTGTGATTGGCTAACTATGATACATTCCACCTGCCAGGTATATCACTGAGGGGTTTGAATGGGCCGGTGTGAGTGGAACAGGGCTTATCAATCATTTATGCTTTAATGGCTTTCCTAGGCTATTTCTCACTTTTTTTGTTTTACATTTCTTCCACTGCTAAGCCCCAAGATGCCCTGTGCAAATCCACGGAGCAAGTGTAAACATTGCTGAGCAGAAAGAGCCCTTCCCTATACACGTTCATGCTTAGCTTATCTTTGACCAGCTAAGCACAGTTTAGCAGCCTCAGACAGACAATCCATGCTTCGCTGTGCATAGCTGAGTGCAAACAGGCACAGCTGAGCTCCAATCTACTTACACAAACCTTGACACACACCCTTTTCATGTCAGCTGTCTCTTCTGCCTACACTACCATGGTTCTAGCCCTTACACAGTTAGTACCTGTGAACACGGTGGCCCATTTTGCTATTCAATAAACTTGCCTCATTTACATACACCTAATTGCGTATATCCTGGATACTGCACTACACCAGAGCCTATGTCCTTAGCAACCATTATAACCTGCCATTGTATGACTCTGCATGCTGGCCACTATAATGGAAAAAATCTAAATATTTTTAAATGTCATATTTTTCAATTTTTATTTATTTATTTTTTTGCAAAATAGCATGTTTGCACATTGTTGCACGCCGCTTAAGTGTGGCATATGTCTTAAAAAAAGTTTAATTTTTAATATACTGCATTGCTTTTTTACATCACTGGCTACAGTTTTGGCCATTTGCATGCCTACTGCACCTTGTATAACCTTTTATTTGGGCTGTTACAGCTCCTGTTAAATTTTTATTCTCCAGTACACAGTTTAAAACCCCGTATATTTTTCAGCCTTACACGGCACCTACACGGTTGCCTTTAGGCTTCCTGGATTGCAAAATCACCTCATTTGCATGGCTTTTACCAGCAGATGAGGTGATTTGTATTTGCCGGATACCTCCATGTACGCACAGTGTCAGGATGCTCGTGCACACCACAAGCCTAGTTTTCTGGATCGCTATTCGGCCATGTTCCGTGTTTCAGCCTTACCACTTTCCTACATGGAAATTTGCTCTGTGTAAGGTTTATTGAGTTACCCCCACTGTCTTATACAAGATCAAATATCTGAACTAGCACACAAGAAAACAAGAACATTCTTCTCCCTAAATCTTTAGGGTGATGCGTTTATATGCATATTAACAATGTGCTTATTATGCACCATTTGAACACTACACAGCTACTGAAATAATTAACAGAATTTTAAATTTTTCACTTATTAACCATGTTTACATTAACAGAGATAACATACATTTGCTGCATGTGGTTTCTTGTTTGTTTAAGGTAGTAACAGTCTGTTAGCTGCATCTATATATACATATACACACACACATATATATATATATATATATATATATATATATATATATATATATATATATATATGTACACACACATATATATATGTGTGTGTGTGTGTGTGTGTGTGTGTATATATATATATATATATATATATATATATATATATATATATATATATCTATATATATCTAGAGAGAGAAAAAGTTATGTTCTTACCATAACGTTCCATGTTTGTTGTCCTTTTTCTTGCCTTCCTTCTTTCTGGTTGGGTTCGGAGCCAATCTCGGCTCCAACTCGGCCACTTCTAAACCTCGAAGAGTCCTTAATGGCTCGAGGCTAGCCCCTTTTCCCAGCATGCTTAGCAGTAGCTACTCAGATCTCATTTGTGACAACTAACCACTAGATAGGAGAACTATAAATTGTCAAATAAAGGCAGTAACCAAACAATACTGCTTCCTTGTACCAAAAAAACAGAACAACAATGGTGACAAGGACTATACCAACATAGGTTCATAGGTTCATAGGTAGGTTCATAGATAGGTACTAGGCCTTTGTAAGCCTAGCCAACAAGGTTCCCTGGCTACGCCACCCAAGAAAGTTATTTTCCTGTGCCACTGTCGAGCAGAGACACAGAAGTGATCCCAGGGGTGTATTTCTTATTTCCCATCCACTCATCGAGATTTTTCTTGAAGAGTGCTAATGAAGAACTTTGCTTGACATAGATGGGTAGCCTGCTTCAGAGTATGGGAAGTCTCTGGGACAGGAATCTATCCCTCCAGCATGTCCTGTTTATTGTGTTGACAAGGTTTAGGTCCCCTAGAGCGTGTAGCTCGGAGGGATTGGGATTTCTTTAGGTGTAGCATGTCCAACAGCTCTGGGTTTGGCATAGCTTTTTATGTTAGCAGAGATCACCTAGGAGTAGGCAATATGCTATGGAGTAAAGCTGGAGTTTTTTGAGGTGGTCAGTGTAGGGCATTTGTTTGAGGCCAGTAATCCTCTTTGTGAGGTACTTCTGTGGCCTTTCCAGCTGCTACAGATGTCTTGTGAGGTACATTCCAAAAGGGGCGTTGTACTCTATAATGGGTCTAATGAGTGTTGAGTAGAGGGGAACAATGACCTCTTTTTTCCTAGATGAGAACAGCTGAAAAGCACAGGAAACTCAGCCAAATCAGTCAAAAAAGTGAATTCCTCTCAATCATCCAGGATGGGGGAAGGGAGGGAGGGACGCAATAAGCAAGGCGAGATAAAGGACAACAAACATGTAACGTTATTGTAAGAACATAACTTCTTTATGTTATGTTGTCCATCTCACCTTCCTTCTTTTTGGTTGGGACAGCGTCCCCAGCACCTAAATCCTGGGTGGCTCACTGGAAAAGAGACTTCAGAACCGTGGAACCAAAAGATGCCCTGTTTCAAGAGGCCATGTCCACTTTGTAATGATTAATGATGGTATGGGGAGTAGCCCATGTTGCTGCCAAACAAATAGTATCTAATGAAAGCTTGGCTTGAAAAGCTATGGAGGTAGCAAAGGACCTAGTACAGTGTCCCCTTACCTTTCCCGGGACAGACACATTCTGAGACTCATAAGCATAAGTAACAGTATTGGACAGCCATTTTGAGAAAGTCATTTTGGAAACTGGTGAGCCTTGCTTACTCTGTGAGAAGAATACAAACAGCTGATTTGATTTTCTGATGTCCTTGGTTCTTTGAAGATAAAAATCGTAACTGCCTTTGGACATCCAATTGATGTAGCTTATACTCTGCCTTGTTGCCATAATTTGGAAAGAATACAAGGAGTTCAATTGAATAATTCAAATTATACTCTGAACAGACTTTTGGTAAAAAGGAGGGATTTGTTCTAAGAGATACTCTATCCTTGTGAAAAATCATATAAGGCAGGTGGATTGAAAGTGCCTGTAACTTGGAAACCCACCTAGCTGATGTAATTGCAATCAGGAAGAGGGTCTTCCATGATAAGAATTTTAGAGGACAAGAAGCGGCTGGTTCAAAGGGAGGGAGGATTAGAGCCGCTAGTACTAAATTTAAATCCCAAGGATGGAGAGGTTCTCAGACGGGAGGCCTTAATAGGGTAGCACCTTTCAAAAAGGCCCTACATAGCTTGTGGGACATGACATTAGAACCTAGAATGCTCACATGAAAATTGGAAATAGCAGCCAGTTGAACTTGAATCGCAGCAGCCGCTGCTCCTTTCTCAAAGGTTTCGGCCAGGAAGTCCAAAATTTCTGTAATTTTTGCTTGGCCCAGAAAGAGAACCTTTTCCATTTACTAGTGTAAAGTTTCCTAGTAGTTGGTTTGTGAGAAGAGACTACAATATGTTGAACCATAGGTGAGATATCCGGAAGCCTGGCTAGGACTGGAAGTGGAGAAACCAAGCTGTCAGCTTGAGAGTTTGAATGGAGGGATGAACAGCACCTGAATGATGTGTCAGGAGATCTGGAACTGGGTCCAGAATCCAAGGCTCCTGTTGCAGGTAATGCCAAATTAACGGGAAGCATACCTGATGAGGCCAGTAAGGGGCAATGAGGATCAGCTTGTGACTCAACAACTTTGCTTTCTGAAGAACTTTTGGAATTAGAGGAAAGGGAGGAAAAGCGTAAAGAATCCCAGGGGGCCAATCGTGGATAAGTGCATCTCTGGGTGACTGTCCTGGTGCGGGAACTAGGGCAAAGTAGCTGCTGCATTTGTTATTTAGGTGTGAGGCAAAAAGATCGCAGCATGGCTGGCCCCATCTGCAGAAGATCATATCCGCCACATCTTGTTTCAGAGACCACTCGTGGGGGCATGATAATTGCCCTGCTGAGCTTGTCCACTATCACGTTGGACTTCTCTGGGATGTGCGTTGCAACCAGAAAACAAGGAGAGGAAATCACCCATTGCCATACTGAAAGGGCCTCCCGACACAAGGGGTAAGATTTGGTTCTGCCCTGTTTGTTGATGTACCACACCACTGACATTTTGTCGTCTGAACTGCTATATGGCCCAAAGGAAGAGAGTCATGAAGTGCTTGCAATGCTAATAACAAAGCTCTCATCTCCAGGACATTGATGTGCAAATGGTATCGTGAGGCTGCCAAGTTCTGGGGACTGTCTGTTCCAGATAATGCCCCCCCACCCTATCTGGGAAACATCTGTGGTCACTGTGGCTACTGGATGAGGGGCTACAAAGGGTCTGCCTAGAGTGACTAGGGGAAAGTGGAGCCACCACTGAAGATCTTTTTTGCAAGCATCTGTGATTAATATCATGTGTGACATTGGTAGATCCTGATATGACCCCTGAGCGAAAAGGAGCCACTGCAAAATCCTCATATGGTAATGAGCTAATGGGACTAGAGTAACGGCACCCACCATCAAGCCCAAGACCTTTAGGACTAACCGTGCCTGAACCTTTGACTTTGACAAGAGGAGAGAGACCTGACGTTGAATGGTAAGCACCCTTTCTTGTGGGAGCTTGGCTATCGTGCCTGTTGTATTTAGTTGAGCGTCTATGAAAGCAATAAACTGAGAGGGCAACAAGGAAGATTTTTGTAGTTTATTGTGATTCCTAGACATGCACAAGTGTGAATCATCTGGTTCCTAGCCCTTAAGAGATGATGCTTGGTGCTGGCAGTGAGGAGCCAGTCGTCTAGCTAAGGAAACACCTGGAATCCCAAATGCCTCAGGTGAGCCATCACTACTGCCATGCATTTAGTGAACACTCTGGGGGCTGTAGTGAGACCAAAGGGCAGAGCTCTGAACTGGTAATGACTGGCTCCCAGCCAGAAGCATAAATATCTCCTGGACTGCCTGTCCATTTTTATATGGTAGTACTTGTCCTAGAGATCGACACAGCACATCCAATCATCCTGCCCCAAAAAGGGTAGAGTGGACTGCAGTGTCACCATCCGGAACTTGGTCTTCTTTACTGCCCTATTTAACTTGCTGAGATCCAGGACAGGTCTTCAGTCCCCTGTCTTTTTTGGAAATAAAAAGAACCTTGAGTAAGTTACAGATTCGATCTGGTCTGCGGGGACTTCCTGAATGGCTCTTTTTTGCAGCAAACTTTTTACTTCCAAGGCTGCTTGATCCTGAAGATTGGGTGGAATATCTATGACTGATCGTTTTTTGACTTCTTGGGGATGTTTGGGAGAAGTGAATTTTGTAACCCCTGGATATTATGCACCGTACCCACGCGTCTTCTGTTATATCTTTCCAGGCTTTTGGGTGAAGTGATATTCAGCCCCCGATTGCCTCCAGAGGTGGGCAGCCTGGTAATCCTTCAGGGATTCTGAAAGGGCCTGGCAGAGAATGTATCCCTGTCGCCCTGTTGCGGACCCCCCCTGCCACGAGGCCGGCTCCTGGGGGAATTATCTCCACGAGTGTCTGACGAAGCTCACTGGGATTTATGGAGCCACATTTTACCACTCTTTTGGCCTTTGGGATAAGACCGGAATGGAGTGGAAAAATGGACTCCTATGGCAGAGAGAGTTTTGCCATCTCGTTCACTCCTGGTAAGAGTCTCTCTAACTTGCGGCCCGCACAAGGCTGAGCCATCAAAGGGGGTGTTTGTAAAGGAGGACTTAAAGGGCTCTGCAAATTAACAAAGGCGCATTCAGGAGTGTCTGCGAAGAGCCACTCCTGTGCCTATAGCCCTACTCGCTCCATTTGCTGCATAAGAAATCAGGCACATGGAGGAATTGACAATGAAGGTTAGGGTCGCTAGCTGGTTAGTCGACTTAGAAGCCACTCCCTCAGCTGAAGGATCCTGGAGGGTATCTCCCAGCTCTTTAAGGAGAACCCTCTAAAGTCTTGTGAAATGTGTCACCACTCTCTCAACATCATCATTCAATAAACTCCTGGATGATCGAGAGGAGTGGGCTGAGGACTGGTGACTACCTGTCACTGACTGCAATAGTTGAGACTGAGGCACAGATCTCACCGGGTCCAGCGAAGGAGATCTAGATCTCTTTTGGGTCTGGGACGGCTCCAAAGACACTGATGGATCTGCCGGTGAAAAAGACACCTTGGAGCCAAGAATCCGCTCTGAAGGTTCTGAAGATTTGGGTCTAGACTTTGTCGGCACCAAAGGTGGAGCTGATGAAGATGCCAATTTGTCATCGGATTATTTTAAGGGCTGAGTGTCCAATGCTACTTCAACCTGGGGTTTTAATAACCCTCTCAAAATAGGTTTGTTGCACCTCTCCTGCAAAACCCATGTGCTAAAGGCATGGCAAACAGAGCACGAGTCCTACAGGTGGACTGCCCCTAGACAATGCACACAACTCATGTGCCCGTACGTAAGGGATATTTTCTGGCAACTTGAGTCATATTTATTGAACCCTGACTGCTTAGGTACATTTTTAGACATTATATACACCACAAAAGACAGGACTAACAACTTGGAGAGTGTTTTTTTTATTTTTTTTTTTTTAGAAGAAGAAAAGGGAGGAAGAAGGGGGGATAGCCTCTAAGTTAAACAGCTACTGCTCCCAAAGGGAGAAGGCCTCTAACTAAAATGGCTTCTCCCTAGGTAGCAAGGAGGGATAACAGGACAAGAGAACAACCCTCAAGAAAAAACAGGCCGCCAAAAATCACAACAACACACAGGTAAAGGCCTGAGAGAAAATGACGGCCTAACAACAGCAAAAAACAAGCAACGAGGATAGGGGTGATATAGAAGGAATAATCACTAAACTCTAAAGAAATTTAGCCTTAAACAACAAGAATTTTTATAGATAAAAATCACTACTTAGCTTGAGCCAGCAGAAGACAATCTCGATGCTGCAAGTGGCAAACGAGATCTGGGTAGCTACCGCTAAGCATGCTGAGATAAGGGGCTAGCCTCGGGCCAGTAAGGACTCTTTGAGCTTTAGAAGTGGCTAAGTCGGAGACGATCCAACCAGAAAAAAGGAAGGCGAGATGGACAACATAACATAAGATATTATGCTTGGTAAAGCAGTGATAACATTACTGTCAGATGCAGGCAATGCATTGTTACTGTCAGCCATAATGAATAAATTGCTAAAGAAGTACCATATTAAAGAAACAAAAGCATATTTTCAAAGTACAAATTAGCCTAACCAAGTCTGTCTGAAGTGTGTGTACAAAGGCTTTAAAATGCGTGTTTCTGGATTTCAGTATTGGTCTTTAAAAATACTCCATACAAGAATCCTAAGTCCCTTCCCTCAGAAAAAAAAATCACATATAACCCAACTATATAAAGTGGGGATCTCAACAGAAATAACAAATTTTAGACTCATTACCATCCTGTCTATCATCCTCATTTATCCAATCATTACCTCACTATCTTGCATACACCAAATTAATAAAATAATAATAATAAAAATGATAAAAAATAATAAAAAACAATAATAATAATAAACAATCCTTTAGCCTTCCTACGTTTTGGTAAAAGTCTCCAAAATTGCACTCTAAAATGTACCTTAAGATCAAATGATTGCCAACTCCTTATCACATACAAACTAAAAACAAAATCTGAAAGACAGTCCCTATACTCTAATGTAGTAGCAAAAACCTGAAACTTCCTCCCTATAAAAATCTGATCATCACCCAAACTCCACTTGTTCAAAACTTCTTTAAAAACATTCCTGTGTGCATGTATGCTTGGCCACCATGGTGAACTTTGCCCTTTTCTCCGCTGTAGTGCAATCTCGGAGTTGGTATTTATAGTTAGGGGGGAGTGGGGGGCACAGCCCCCACATGGGGGTGTGGGGGGGGTGGGGGGCAAAGCCCCCCAGTTCATAGGTTCATAGGTTCATAGGTTCATACTAGGCTATCTGCCCGAGGGCATTTACAAGCCTAGCCCATAGTTTTGTGGCTTAAGCCACCCCTTTAGTATGGGGAACTATACCCATTATTTTGCTGTGCCTCTGTTGAGCAGTGACACTGAGGTAATCCCTGGGGTATATCTGCAATCTCCCATCCATTGGTCAAGATTTCTCTTGAACAAGGCCAGCGAGGTGCTCTGCCTCACATATACCGGGATTTTATTCCACAGCATAGGGAGTCTTTGGGTGATGAATCTATCCCTCCAGCACGTCCTATTAATAGCCGTGTCGAGGTTTAAGTCTCGCGCCCTTGTGGCTCTGACGGATCTAGATTTTTTGAGGTGAAGCATATTCATCAAATCTGGGTTTGACATGGCCTTGTATGTTAGGCAAAGGTCACCTCTGAGCAGCGGTGGCGACTGAATAGAGCTGGAGTTCTTTCAGTCGGGCAGCATAGGACAGATGTTTGAGACCCTTTATCCTTTTGGTGAGGAACTTTTGTGGCCTCTCCAGCTGCTGCAAGTGTCGGGTCAGATACATTCCGAATGGGGCATTGTATTCAATCATTGGTCTGATGAGTGATGAGTATAGGGAGACTATGACCTCCCTTGATCTAGATGAGAATCCCTTCATGATAAGGTGGGCAATGTAGAAGGTCTTCCTAACTACTTTAGCTACATGGGTGTCGAATGACAGACTACTATCAACCTGGGTCCCCAGGTCCCTGATAACTTCTTCTGTACTCAGTGGATTGCCACCTATTTGGTAGCTAGGGGTAACCTTGTTTTTCCCGAAGGGTATGACTATGCATTTTTGGCATTTAACTTTAGGCCATGGCTCTGGCACCAGTTATCCGTTTCTGTGAGACCCTTCTGAAGGATATCTGTGTCAGATGTGTTTTCTACTATGGCCCAGTTTGCAGTCATCTGCAAACTTTGTCAGCTCATAACCCTCCTGTGTTTGCTTGTACATCGGAAAAGTAGATGCCAAACAAGAGTGGGCCCAGGACTGAGCCCTGTGGTACACCACTTGTGACAGGCTTTGAGTCTGACATGGCGCCAGCAACTCTGACCCTGTGGGTTCTGTCACTCAGCCAGTTTGCAACCCATCTTGTGATGTATGGGTTAACATTTAAGCTGATGAGTTTTCAATGATACCCGAGTGGGGTATTGTATCAAAGGCCTTAGCCAGATCGAGGTAGGCTGTATGGACTGCCTTTCCCTCATCAATGGCTTTGGTGACTGTATGAAAAAAGTCAACCAAGTTTAGAAGGCATGATCTGCCTTTGACAAAGCCAAACTGGGATGGATCCAAAGTCTGCAAATTCCCTATGTCTTTATTTATGAGGTCCATTATGATCCTCTCCATGGCTTTGCAGATAAGGCTTGTCAAGCTAATGGGACGGTAATTTCAGGGTCGGTGGAGGCACCGCCTTTGTGAAGTGGGACCACAGTTGCAGTGCGCCACTCCTGGGTACATATCCAGAGGTAAGACTGTGATTAAACAGCTGTCCTAGCTGTGGGTTTAATTCCTCGTTGAGTTAGTGGAGCACACAGCCGGGGACACCATCAGGTCCCATGGATGCTGTGGTTTTTGCTTTGGAGAGAGCAGTTCTCACTTGGGGGTTGGAGATGTTTGGGGGCTGCAATCGCTTGGTATAGATATCTCTCCTTTTGGGGGAGGGAGAAGTTTGCACTGAACCTGTCAGCCAGTATGTTGGCAATGTCTGTAGGATCAGTAATCTTCACATCATTATGAACTAGTTCTGAGCATATCTGGGAGTTTCCTCCCAGGTTTCTAACATAGCTAAAGAAGGCCTTATGATTGTCTTTTGAGTCTTTAGCTATTTTTCTCTCAAAATTTGCTTTGGATGATTTTATGAGAGCTCTTAGTTTTTACTTATAGTGATCAAGGGTGTCTTACCTTTTAAGGATTTTGCTCTATCTTGTAGTAGCTTCCTCCTTTTGTTGTAGAGTTTGTTTATGGCTGGGGTCCACCAGAGTGGATGCTTGCCTTTGGTACAAAGAGTCTTTGTTTTGCTTGGGATTGCCTTATCCATGCAGTCCTGCAGGTGCTGGTAGAAGGCATTTGTAAGTGATTCAGCGGCTTGAGTACTGTTTTCCGTCGGCTCGGGGCCTTAAAGGAGACCACACTAGTCTTTAGAAGTGTGAAGTCGGCTTTCGAGAAGTTCTTTACTTTGGTCTTTTTATTTCAGCTGGGGGTGGGATGAGGACCTCCAGCGAGATTAGTTGTGATCTGATCTCACCAGTGAGGGGTATACTTCGGTGTTGAACATTGTGCTCCCATGTTCGTGATGATGAGATCAAGTATGTTTTCTCCTCTTGTGGGGATGGTGACTAGTTGTTCCATGGCATTTGAGTTTATGAATTCCAGGAACTTTTGGGCTAGGGTGTTTGGGCTTGAGTAGTGTTCCCAGTCTATATTAGGGTAATTGAAGTCACCTAGTATGATGGTGTTTGGTGATACATTTATCCCCTCTAGTGTTTTCAGGAAGGCCATGTGAGGTTCCTGAGTTTGTGAGGTGGCCTGTAACATGCTACAATTTGCAGAGCAGTCTTGCCTATGGTTAATTGCACCTGGATGGTCTCCGATGCATTGTGCGTTGCCACCAGTCTTGAGGTGTGGGTGTCTTTGATGAATATGGATACCCCCTCCTTTCTTGGTATTGTCCGGATTTTGGGGCGGAGCATGATAAGAGGTAAAACCTGATAGTGCTGGGGTGCTCTCAGGAGCCTTGAACCAGGTTTCTGTCACTGCACAGACATCGATGTTCTCCATACTGAGAAGGGCCTCGAGTGCGTGCATTTTGAGATTTAGACTTCTGGCATTGAGCAGCATTACCCTTAGTTTTTTCCTTTTTGTGTTCTAGGGTGGTAGGTTTAGAATTTGAGCCTTGCCTAAAAAGGCACTATGGGGGTGGCAAGAGCCTTTGCCAATATCCGAATCCCAGGGTGACAGGTGCAAGCCGTCCCTTGGCAGCGTGGCTTGTCCAGCATGTCATCCCAGGCAGACAGACATTGGATCCCCTTTGAATGACACCAGAGTTTAAGCCAATTGTTAAAGCTGATCATCTTATCTCTGTATTGTATTCAATCATTGGTCTGATGAGTGATGAGTATAGGGAGACTATGACCTCCCTTGATCTAGATGAGAATCCCTTCATGATAAGGTGGGCAATGTAGAAGGTCTTCCTAACTACTTTAGCTACATGGGTGTCGAATGACAGACTACTATCAACCTGGGTCCCCAGGTCCCTGATAACTTCTTCTGTACTCAGTGGATTGCCACCTATTTGGTAGCTAGGGGTAACCTTGTTTTTCCCGAAGGGTATGACTATGCATTTTGGCATTTAACTTTAGGCCATGGCTCTGGCACCAGTTATCCGTTTCTGTGAGACCCTTCTGAAGGATATCTGTGTCAGATGTGTTTTCTACTATGGCCCAGTTTGCAGTCATCTGCAAACTTTGTCAGCCATAACCCTCCTGTGTTTGCTTGTACATCGGAAAAGTAGATGCCAAACAAGAGTGGGCCCAGGACTGAGCCCTGTGGTACACCACTTGTGACAGGCTTTGAGTCTGACATGGCGCCAGCAACTCTGACCCTGTGGGTTCTGTCACTCAGCCAGTTTGCAACCCATCTTGTGATGTATGGGTTAACATTTAAGCTGATGAGTTTTTCAATGATACCCGAGTGGGGTATTGTATCAAAGGCCTTAGCCAGATCGAGGTAGGCTGTATGGACTGCCTTTCCCTCATCAATGGCTTTGGTGACTGTTTGAAAAAGTCAACCAAGTTTAGAAGGCATGATCTGCCTTTGACAAAGCCAAACTGGGATGGATCCAAAGTCTGCAAATTCCCTATGTCTTTATTTATGAGGTCCATTATGATCCTCTCCATGGCTTTGCAGATAAGGCTTGTCAAGCTAATGGCCTGGTAATTTCCAGGGTCGGTGGTGGCACCGCCTTTGTGAAGTGGGACCACAGTTGCAGTGCGCCACTCGCTGGGTACATATCCAGAGGTAAGACTATGATTAAACAGCTGTCCTAGCTGTGGGTTTAATTCCTCGTTGAGTTCGTGGAGCACACAGCCGGGGACACCATCAGGTCCCATGGATGCTGTGTTTTTGCTTTGGAGAGAGCAGTTCTCACTTGGGCGTTGGAGATGTTTGGGGGCTGCAATCGCTTGGTATAGATATCTCTCCTTTTGGGGGAGGGAGAAGTTTGCACTGAACCTGTCAGCCAGTATGTTGGCAATGTCTGTAGGATCAGTAATCTTCACATCATTATGAACTAGTTCTGAGCATATCTGGGAGTTTCCTCCCAGGTTTCTAACATAGCTAAAGAAGGCCTTATGATTGTCTTTTGAGTCTTTAGCTATTTTTCTCTCAAAATTTGCTTTGGATGATTTTATGAGAGCTCTTAGTTTTTACTTATAGTGATCAAGGGTGTCTTACCTTTTAAGGATTTTGCTCTATCTTGTAGTAGCTTCCTCCTTTTGTTGTAGAGTTTGTTTATGGCTGGGGTCCACCAGAGTGGATGCTTGCCTTTGGTACAAAGAGTCTTTGTTTTGCTTGGGATTGCCTTATCCATGCAGTCCTGCAGGTGCTGGTAGAAGGCATTTGTAAGTGATTCAGCGGCTTGAGTACTGTTTTCCGTCGGCTCGGGGCCTTAAAGGAGACCACACTAGTCTTTAGAAGTGTGAAGTCGGCTTTCGAGAAGTTCTTTACTGTGGTCTTTTTATTTCAGGTGGGGTGGGATGAGGACCTCCAGCGAGATTAGTTTGTGATCTGATCTCACCAGTGAGGGGTATACTTCGGTGTTGAACATTGTGCTCCCATGTTCGTGATGATGAGATCAAGTATGTTTTCTCCTCTTGTGGGGATGGTGACTAGTTGTTCCATGGCATTTGAGTTTATGAATTCCAGGAACTTTTGGGCTAGGGTGTTTGGGCTTGAGTAGTGTTCCCAGTCTATATTAGGGTAATTGAAGTCACCTAGTATGATGGTGTTTGGTGATACATTTATCCCTCTAGTGTTTTCAGGAAGGCCATGTGAGGTTCCTGAGTTTGTGAGGGTGGCCTGTAACATGCTACAATTTGCAGAGCAGTCTTGCCTATGGTTAATTGCACCTGGATGGTCTCCGATGCATTGTGCGTTGCCACCAGTCTTGAGGTGTGGGTGTCTTTGATGAATATGGATACCCCCCCCTTTCTTGGTATTGTCCGGATTTTGGGGCGGAACGCATGATAAGAGGTAAAACCTGATAGTGCTGGGGTGCTCTCA
Source organism: Protopterus annectens (assembly GCF_019279795.1). Classification (NCBI taxonomy): domain Eukaryota; kingdom Metazoa; phylum Chordata; order Ceratodontiformes; family Protopteridae; genus Protopterus; species Protopterus annectens. The sequence continues at coordinate 610,963,020 of NC_056730.1, read as the reverse complement.
GGAGCCTTGAACCAGGTTTCTGTCACTGCACAGACATCGATGTTCTCCATACTGAGAAGGGCCTCGAGTGCGTGCATTTTGAGATTTAGACTTCTGGCATTGAGCAGCATTACCCTTAGTTTTTCCTTTTTTGTGTTCTAGGGTGGTAGGTTTAGAATTTGAGCCTTGCCTAAAAAGGCACTATGGGGTGGCAAGAGCCTTTGCCAATATCCGAATCCCAGGGTGACAGGTGCAAGCCGTCCCTTCAGGAAGCAGCGTGGCTTGTCCAGCATGTCATCCCAGGCAGACAGACATTGGATCCCCTTTGAATGACACCAGAGTTTAAGCCAATTGTTAAAGCTGATCATCTTATCTCTGTATTGTGGCATCATTCTTGGTGAAGGTAGGATACTGCTCAAGGTCAGGGTCATACCTGCCTGGGCTACATAATCAGAGAGCTCCTCAATGTCTCTTTTCATGTAGTCCAAGGAGGTACGTCTCAGGTCGTTTACACCAGCGTGGACAATAACTGAGTCATATTTGTACCTGCTGTTGAGAGACCTGAGTGCTTGCGTTATGTGGCGGATTCTAGCGCCCGACAGGCAGCTTACTGTGACCTTCTCCTTACTCAGTCTGGTGAGCGGGGCGGCAGTGTGTCTGACTATGGAGTCACCAATGACTAGTGTGTCTGGCATTGTGTTTGGCCTTAAGGGCTGTGACTGTTTGACACTCTGACTGTGAGGTCTATGTGTTGCAGGTGTTGTGTTCTGAGGTGGTGGTTGTTTGGGTGTCTGCTTTGGTGGCCTCTGCTGTTTTGGTAGATTTTTGATCAGAGCCGCCGAGTATGTCTTTGTGTGTTTATGTGTATGATTTGAGGTTGTGATGGTACTATGTGAGACTGGGTCTATAGTGTGTGTGGTAACCTTCTCCTCCTGACTGGTCTTGCCAGTCCTATGTTGAGAGAGCTCAGCCTCCAGTTTGGCCGTATAGTTGCATCTCGCATGTATTTGTGTTTTGTGGGAGGAGGAGAGGGTTGTCTGTGTACATGAGGCAATTGTAACATTGTCTCAATATTCCCAGGTTCACCAGCTGAGCAGGAGAGGACACTAGCAACTGATCCTCGACATGCTAGAAGGACTAGACAAAAACTTTAAAAGAGATTCCGGGGACGTGGTGACCGAGAAATGGGGTTTGCCTTTTGGGGTGCTATCTATAAGAGTGCCGTATCAAGGTAATAAGTACTGTAGGAACAAGTGCTAGGTTTAACAGATAGAGAAAAGTCTACTTGGAGTCAAGTAGAGATGATCTTTTTAGGTATTAGAGAAAGTGCTAGTAACAGGGATGCTCAAAGGTAAGATTGAAAAGAATGCACTCTGCAGTGTGCACTAGAGAAGTTAGATATGAAAGTAGGTAACTTGAGTTTTACCTGTTTAAAAGTTAAGGTTTAGTGGAGAGTTACTATTTTTAAAACAGCAAGATGGACTGAAAGGGGTGGTTACTTTTGTATTTTGGTACTATGAAATACTGTAGGATGGCCAATAAATTTAAATAATTGAAGGGGTGGGATTTCAAAAGTGATGGTTTTGTGATTACTCACATAAGCCAGTGAAAGTAGAGAGAAATGAGATATATGGTCAGATTAACATAAGAGGCGGGCAACTAGAAAGACAGTGGTATTTAACAAGACAACTTAAATGGGTGGGAGGGAGGGAAAAAATTCTGCCTGACTCAGAACAGAGAGAGCTGTGGTCTCTTTTGAAGTTTTAATATGCTGTTAAACAGAATGCAAGCAAAACACAAGGTAAAGAAAACAAACTACAGTATTCAAAATATAGAAAGACAACACAGAAATACAAAAAATAACAGCAAACTAACCTTTCCTTCTGTGGGTTTAATTTGCTTATGTTTCTAATTTCATTGTTGGTGGCCAAATGGTTACTTTCCCGGAGAGAAAATATGATGTTCCGGGAGTTTGTGATTGTAAACATTCAACAATATGGTCTCTCTGTTATGAAAGTCGACAAAATGGTAAGTCGATCTTTTATATATACACAAATGCATAGATATAGAGGTCTCTCACTACATAAATATATGTCTATGTTTACATATAGGTATGAAAATAGATACACACATGCGCACGTGCGCGCACACACACACACACACACACACACACACACACACACACACACACACACACACACACACACATGCAGAAATATATCAATATAGTGAAAACACATAACTTCGAACCTTACAATATTAAAAATACAGCTTTTTCCTCCTACACCCCCAACACCTCCTGCAACTTATAAATACCGACTCCAAGATCACATTAGGGAAAGGGTAAAGTCCCACTCTCCACAAATACTGGCAACTGGCATAAAAGTCAGTTTGATGTTCCCAAAATCTGATTAAAGAATGTTCAATATGTAGAAAACTGGACTTAAAAAATGACTAACACAGATATATATGTGCGTGCGCATGTGTGTGTGTGTGTGTATGTGTGTGTGTGTGTGTGTGTGTGTGTGTGTGTGTGTGTGTGTGTGTGTGTGTGTGTGTGTGTGTGTGTGTGTGTTTGCAGACATGGAACATTCTTTGGAGAAAAGTATGCACTACTAATAAAAAATTTACAAAACAATTAATTTAACAGCTATCTAATTTTCTTAGGTGAATAGTGGTGGGTGTTATAGGGAAATAACCTTATTTCTGGTGTGGGATTCCCATTGCTGCACAGCACACCTGGGAGGTTCATTATTTCCCTGTAATGCCCATTCTATCTGGCATTGTTGCTTGGTTAATGAGCCTTGCCTCACTAGGTTTAAATATCATTTGTAAGAAGCACTTATTTACAAGAAGTGGCTGCCATTCAGAGGATACGTAATTATCAATGTACTGATTCTAAATATCGGTCTGAAGTGGCCAAGCTACTGCACAAATATTAAATAAAGATGGTAAGTTGCCTCCTTATCTGTGTAGGTATTCTTAACATTGTTATACCCTGGCTAAAATATCTCTTTAATAGATTAATATGAATTCATGTAAATTAATTAATAATGTAGAGGAGAAGACAGACAGAGGCTATACCACTGATAATTGAGAGGATGTGGGAAATACACAAGGGGTGATTATGTCACAATAGGATGGCCAAAAAATGATGGGGGATAGGAGGGGGAAACGAGGACATGCATATGCCAAAATGGCCCAAAGACTACTCAACTGAACCTTGCTTGGGGGTGTGAGGGTGGGTCATCCCCAGTACTGAGGGGAAGCAGGTCTGTGGCAGTTTGGTGTCAGCAGCCTGCAGATTCATTTAGTCCTGAACTCACTGCAGGAGGTGCTAATATAGACCCCACCATCTCTGTAGCACCCTTTCTACTGCAGCTTACATCACTGCCTACACAGTAAAGGCTGCTCAACAGTGGTAGACACCTTGGACTATCAATGGAACAGGAGCTTCTGCTTCTCCCAGATGAGGCAGTCCTGAGATGCACATCTTACAATGAATATTCTCAAACTGCAGTGGTGGAGGGCTACTGCAGAGGTATTCTATGGTATTTTGAACCTGTAGAGGAGAAAATGGGAATAAAGCAAACATTAATAGCACATGAGCCTGTTCAATTCTATCTCATTCCATGCTGAAAAAAATAAACATTGCTAATACAGCAAAGGTGTTGCCAGTACATGATAAGAAGAGCAGTGTGCTGACAGGATATGTAAATGTCCTCTGACAGTTACAGGGCTGTGAACTGATATATCGGCATGGACCACCACCTGAAGGGTAAACCTCCAACAGTATGACAACATCTTAAATCTATACTGCAGCTCACCCTCAAAAATCCTAGAGATACCAGTAGACTTTTTGTCCAGCAATGGTCATACCATTCTACATGTTCCGATGTTTGTGATTGACCCCCAAATGCCACCATTGGGTCAGCAGTCACATGACAAGTGGGTATAAACTATAAATGTGAATGTGTGTTTGCATAAACATACAGAGAGGTGTGGCAAACAAAATATGGAGTACAGCAATGATCTATTTTAAAAACACCAAATTAAATATAATTGCAATGCAATCTATATAAGCCGGCAGAGTAACAGGAGGACAGCCATTTTATAATTATGGAAGTCCAACAGTGACAGCAAAGGTAAAGATCTTTATAAAAAGACTCTAGATGTGTCTTCTAAACTTTTGCCTCCCACTGGAAAAATGGTGTAGCTGTGTTTCCCTTAGGCTATCAAACCTCTGTTGACTCTGCTCCCCTGACCTGGGGATGCCAGTTGCCTGGTTTAGGTCATCACCCATGCCCATCTATATGTCTATATTTTCACATTAGCTATTCTGGACAGCTTCTAATCTTTCCTTATACCTTATTGTGTGCAGGTATTGGAAGATTTTTACCTTCTTTTGGCATCTTCTGGGTGCTCTACCCTAGGCTTTGACAAAGGTAACTGCTAGGTTGTGCATTGTTGCACAAAGCAAGGTCAAAATGAAGTGAATGTTCACAGTAGATAATACTCGTTAATGCATGTGTGAACTTGACTGTGATGCTATAGAGCAAAGCACTTGTGGTCGATACTATCATTCATAGAACTTTTCACTAGAAAGTCTTCTTTGATATGAACTTTGAAAACTGATGTAAATCAACTGAAATGACAAACGTATCACCATTTTTTGCACTGGTGTTTACCATGTTTTTGCAGATTTTATCAGAAAGAAAAAGTAAAAGTAGCAAATATATTCAAAGTGGAAGTACAGCAGGTAAAGGTAAACATATCAAAAAACAAACACATCTACGATACGGGTAAGCATAATTATGCCTGTCAGTGTCTTGTCAATGTGCTGGGCACTTGGCAGAAGAAATGTACAGGACCAATGTGTAGTGAGAAGACTAAATTTAATGAGACATACATACGTCATCACACACCTTACAGCCCTGCCCCCAGCGAACACAATCTACTGAAATATACCATGCAGTTCTAAGCTACTGTAGGGTAATTGCATATGGCACAGTGCACTGTTCAGTCACAGAAATGCAAGTTCACAAAGAGAAAGATGCACACACACACACACACACACACACACACACACACACACACACACGCACACACACGCACACACGCACACACACACACACACACACACACACACACACACACACACACACACACACCACAAACATTGTTAATGTGCAAAGCTAGACAGTCACATACTACTGCTAGGCACAGTCAGGCAGGGTGGGTTATAGATTACATTCCAGGTGTCAGAGAGAGAGTCCCACAGCTAGTAATGCCCAGTGTCACAGCAGCAGGGGGAAAAGACCCAGGCAAGATAAATTCATCTCTGAGGAAAACCAAATCCTCAGGGAGATGATTAAGGTCTACATCCAACACCTCTTTGGTAAAGGGGTTTCTATACAGGCAAAGCAAGGTAATGCATGGAACCAGGTGTTAGCAGAAATAAATGACACTGAAGGATGGAACAGGACACTAGAATGGTATATGGAGAAGGCAAATGTTAAGGTGATCCATGGCAGGAGGAGCAATATCTGACAAAATGCAATTAATTGTAATGCCACTGGTGGGAATTCTTCAACAAGGCAATGCCTGACACCTAAGGAGTACTTGATATCCATTACAGGTGATGATTTTGATGCTCATGAGGATGGCATAGGTACTATTCAAAGTGCAGTTTGGGACACCTAACATGTGTGTCCAGAACATATTAATATGGTCACTTTAAGGCTGAAGATTGGGGCACTTACCCAATTTCTGTTCAAACAGCATAAGCACATACCTCTAAAAACATTTTTCCAACAGGTACATCACATCAGTACTTCAATACAGAAACACATTACATAGTGTACATGTTCCTTAAATTTAGCTATATTGCTTAATATGCATACACACACACACACACATATATATATATATATATATATATATATATATACACACACACACACACACACACATATACATATGTGTATGTGTGTACTCTATACATATGTGTGTGTATATATATATATATATATATATATATATATATATATATATATATATATATATATATATATATATATATTTTAAATGGGTTCACTACATAATCTCGAAATTTTTAAATATCGAATTTCAAAATTTCAAGACTATATAGCCGAAACCCCTAAATGCTGAAAGACCAGAAGTGTGAAATTCAAAATCCTGAACGTACAACACACATACAGCACACCCATACAAATACACACAACTCCCCCCCACAATCAAACATATCATCCTACACTACAGATAAGCAGGAGGGCAAGCCCCCCCACACCCCCCTACTTAAATATACTAACTCCTAGATCGCACAAACAGACACACAAGGAAAACTCACATCCGTAGATTTTACAGTCCCTCACACACACACATCACAGTCACAACACACATTGACACATACTAAAGCCCCTAACGAACACACTTACACATAGATACTTACCTGAACTTCCACCTATCCATCAACAAACCACAACACCAGAAGCGCGACTTCAATATCTCCGAACATCGGGATTTTGAATTTCGCACTTCTGGTCTTTCGGTATTTAGGGGATTTGGCTACATAGTCTCGAGATTTTGGAATTCGGTATTCCAACATTTTGAGATTATGTAGTGATCCCATTTTAAACGCAAAATCATATATATATATATATATATATATATATATATATATATATCTATATATTCCGAGATCATGAAGCCAAAAATTCAGAATGCTGAAAGTACATAACAGCAAATTTGAATATCTCAGATTCGCGCTTTTGCACTTCCGGTACGTTGCGTGTAGTGTTATGGTGCCTAAAATTGCAGGTAAGTGAATGTTTGTGTGTGCTTTTGTATGTTGTATGTGTGAGTAAGGGTAGGGAGGTGTAAGTATGAGTGTGAGTGTTGGATTTTTTGGTGTTTGTGTATGTGTGATGTGTATTTGTGTACAAGCGAGTGGAGAATGCCATGGTGTGATTTTTCTTTTTTTATGCTAAGTGCGGTCTTGGAGTTGGTAGATATATATATATATATATATATATACATATATATATATATATATATATATATATATATATATCTAAGTAGGGGAGATGCAAGGGGGCTTGTCCCACTGCTTATATGTAGTGTATTGGTGTGTGGTTGTGTGCTGTGGGTGGAATGGTGTGTGTGTTATGCGGTGTATGGTGTATGTATGTTCGTGATTGTGTTATTCGTGATTGTGGGTTTCGGTATTGTGAATGGTTCGGCTTCATGGTCTCGGAATGCTGTAATTCGGTATTTCAGCATTTCAAGATTATGAAGTGAAACTATATATATATATATATATATATATATATATATATATATATATATGGGTAGTGCAGCATCCAGAGGCAAATGCTTTGGTATTCGTCTTTCAGATGAGACATTAAACTGATGCTCATCTGCTTGAATTGGTGGCAGCTCAGGTAGATATAAAAGATCCCATGGCAGTTACTGAAAAGAGTAGGGTAAGTTCCTTGAAGCCCTGGCTAAATTACCCCGAGCAGTATAAGTACTACTTCTAGTCTTCCTTGACAGGAACTAACCCAATTAACAAAAAGATAAATAAAAATAATAAAAATAAATTTGTTCACAGGTTAGTGTTAACAACTGTACCAACAGTGGTAGAGTATGCAGCAGGACAGCAATCTGATGTTGAAAATCATGTGTCAGAAACTGATGATGTCATTACTCTCATTATCATTACACACACACACACACACACACACACACACACACACACACACACACACACACACACACACACACACACACACACACACACACACACACACAGTCTGAGGACAGTGGCACACAGCTGTATAATGAACTGTCAGGGAATGCACCCTCACAGCATGTTGATGATTCCTCCAGTGCTAATGCTGGGCCAAAGGTAAAGCATCCTGTGCATATGTCTTTACTAGATGGGTTTATATCCCTACAAAGCCACATCACCCCCTCTTAAATTCACATGTGGAAACTCTGGAAGAGGACAGGACAGTGTCAGAGGTTGGAATATCCACTATACAGCCTGTCCACTGAGGTACCTGACAAACTCCACAGCCACATCTGGCTCCCAAGACATGTAAGGCATAGTCTGAACAGGAGCAAATGCACTGCACTTTTACCAGGAACAAGACACTGCTACTGAAAGTCAGGCAGCAATAGTGACAGTGTTGTAAAGTGTATGGGATGATATTCATCAATATATACAAATGATGGTGCTTAGAGACAATATGATTCTCCTGAGGAAGACAGTTGCTTACAGAGTATCCTGTTTGCATACTTGGGAGAATTTAGCCGCCACACATGGCAGACACAGCTGAGCAAGGTGAAAGTCACGTCTGGATGTGTGGAGGAATGTCAGAGGTGCAGCATAGGTGGCCCAGTCAGTTCCAGAATCCCTCAATGTGGAAACCTCCACAAGTCAGGGTGCTAAATGTCACTGAACTTCCTTATCATGCGGAAGGACCTCATGATACAGGTCACAGTTATGCAATATTGGCCAGTCACTATCAAGGGTCTCAGCAGCATCACACAGATCATGCCACTACAGCAATGCAAAGTCAGGCTCTCATGACGCTTCCTATCTCTATTCCAATGAAGTCTCCTGAACCCTATAACTAAGGGACACTGCACATGACACACTCAATATGTGAGCTGTACATCTCATGTCCTGTATATTCCAACACCTCCCTCTCCCAACCAGTGGTGCCAGCAACAAAGCAGGGCACCTGCAGAGGTTAAAAAAAGAATGCACAGCCATTAAGAGAAAAAGGAGAGAAAACAATCAACCTACTTTTGGGGAAGAAAGTGAAAAAAAAATACTTATGCATGGAGCTGAAATAAAGACATCTGCACACAACCAGAGAGGAGCAAAAGCAGATTAGTAAGTGCAATCCCTCCACATGCAGGGATAGAACCACAAAATGAAGCGAAACAGCACACCTTCACATGAACAGTGATGATGCTTCTGCATGCAAGGTTATGTACATATTGGTAAAAATGTCCAGTAGTACAATGTTATCTATAGGTGATCTCCCTCTGTCCCGGTGTATCTGGCAATGTGTGTCTCTGTAAGGACAACTGCACACATTATGTGACCCTATCAACTACACATTTATGTATGGAGTTTGGAGGCATGTTTGATGAACAGTGTGAGTTGACCAAGCAGTCATTAGCACAGATTACAGTTTATACATTATGCGACATGCTTTACATTTGCAGTGTCACACTGTCACATAGTTAGTGTTCATTAGGGCCCATAGCTATGATCTAGCTGCCACCATGTGTGAGCCTGTTTGGGGGGGGGGGGGTTACTGGGCTGCTGTCATTTGTTGACTGTCATCACTGTCCTTACTACTTCAGGTTCCTGGTGGTAGATGGGAGGGAGCTGCATGACTGGTTACTCTCCTGTTGATGGTGGTGATGTCACTGGTAGATTGGACAAACAATGAATAACATTGGCATGAATACAGTATGCAGTAAACACTCTGCATGCAGTAGCTGGTTAACACCCCCTGACACATCCAGGCAATAGAAACAGGCTTTATGAAGGTCAAACACTTGGTCAATGACTAAATAGTCTGTGATAGGGCAGATTTATAATGTTCCTCTCTCAGTCCCTGTGGATTCTGAACTGGTATCATAAGCTAAAATGTGAGTGCATAGCTTGCATCACCTTAAAAAACATAAGGTGGAAGGGGTATGTGGAGATGAGGTGGTTATGCATTACACCTTTCTCAGTATTGTACAATTACCTATGGGGTGCTTGGTGAGTTATGCTGCACTTACAGATGTCCATGTGGTATCCGTCCATGCCGGAAGTGGCAGTACAGTAAACCTGTTTGCCAAATATGGGATTCATCGGCACTACCATGATGTTGAGAGTTGAGATACTGATTATACAGCCACGTGTATCACACACACACACACACACACACACACACACACACACACACACACACACACACACACACACACACACACACACACACACACACACACACACACACACACACACACACACACACACACACACACACACACTACTTGGCAGTTGATGGAATGACAGCCTTTCCTGTTATGATACCTTTCCCTAATAGATCAGGTGGTATCCTAATAGCCATGGAGAAGCATGCCGGATTGTAAAAAACACACCTGGTGATAGCTCTTTCATGTGGTGTCTATGGAAAACAGTCATGCTAATTCATATGGGCTAGAATAACACAGGAGAACTGCTGCAGGATCCTCAAAACTAAATCCTGTGACATATCTTATATACCTGGGTCCCTATGGCAACTATAGTGAAATCTATTCATAAGTCGATACCCACTGGGACAGGCAGGCCATGTATTCTCCCAGTTCCAGTTTATGGGTTTACAAGGTTGTCATAAAAGGAAATATTGCCAGCCTAGCTATATGGAATTTTGTAAATAATTATATGTCATTTGTGAATATTAATATGATTTAACTAGAAGTGTGGCAGAGGGAGATACTGCCAGCAAAGCTGTCTGGAATTTTGTAAATGGTTATGTGTCATTTGTGAATATCAACATAATTCATATGCTTGTGTTACAAATGTATTAGAACTGTATGTTATAGAAGATGGTTTGCACAGACATGTGTGCTGAAGGAATATGTTGCATCTACAGGACGAGGTGGTGGAGGAGTCCTGATATAGGGTGCAGATCTCTAAAATTAATGAAAAGATTTCTAAACTGGAAGGTGAAATCATCCAATGAAAAAGAAATAAGTTGCTATGTGATTTAAAGGACTATGAGACTGGCGTCTTATTTTCATGGCAACGTGAGCCGGTACGTAGCAGGTCAAGGGTTAGAAGTGGCAACCAGAAACGTTGAAGTATGTCGGCGTCTTCAGCTGACCAGAATATTTCTAAAAATGTTACTTTTGCAACTTCTTCGTCTTCAAGGATGATAGATACTGAGGGTAGGAATGATACCTCAGTTTCCCCCACTATAGAACATTCTTTTCAGACCAATAAATTGGGTCGAGGGAGAAATGGAAGGAAGGGAAGGAATCACTTCAAATAATGAACTAGTATGTAGACATAATATAGAGACTTTGTCGTTTATTGATTTATCATGTTTGAATCTTACCAATGACATGAAAACAGTAATATCAAAAGGTAGTAAATTTATACCTACTTTTTTTCCTTCTCTTGCTGATTTGTATTTGGAACTAAAAGCTTTATGTAGAAAGCTATTTTTGAAAGTTTATTTCAAAAGAGAAGGTGAATGTTTTTCTGATAATGTCTGTTTAAATGATTCAAACACAGGTACTGATTTAGATGAAAGTTTATTAAATATGTCTCTGTATGATTATGATGGAGTTGATTTCTCTGACATAGATGTTGTGGATGATATATTGGAAAATACTAACTGTTATCAAACTGGATATGGGAAGCTATTTGTGCCACATTTTACTAGTGAAAATAAGTTTACACCTATTATTAATGTACCTGTTATTTCTATATTTTTTAAGGTTCTTTTTAAAGAAATTTTGCTAGCATTTGATCATTTTTCTAAAAAGAAAAAAATGTTATAATTTAAGTAAAAATGAATGTCTGGCTTTGAAGAACCTAAAACATCTAAAGTTTAATTTTATATTTAAATGTGCCGATAAAGGTGGCAATTGGGCCATTTTGGATAAACAAAAATACTGTGATATGGTTGACAATTTGTTAAAAAATGTTGAAGAATACAAAAAACTAAGTAGGGACCCTACTGTGGAATTTAATGATGAACTTTTGGCCCTATTGGAAAGAGGGGAACGCTTGGGCTTTTCTGAATACAAGGATGTTTGTATATTACATATAAAAAAACCTATGATACCAATTTTATATGCTTTACCTTAGGTGCATAAAAATTTACAACAGCCCCCGGGTAGGCCCATAGTTTCAGGAGTGGGTTCATTTTTGTACAATATTAATATTTTTTTTAGATTTTCATTTGAAGGCACATTTGAAAAAAGTTGTGGCTCACATTTCTAATACTCAGGATTTAATTAATGAGGTGTCTAATATCCAGTGGCAAAATGATTACTATTGGGTTACTATTGATGTGAAATCACTATATACTAACATCAGTTTGAGATGGGGTTTGGAATCCATCATTGATATGTTGGGTGATGGGCCTAGGACCACCTTCTTAGTGAACCTGTTGGAATTTTGTTTAACTCATAGTTATTTTTCTTTTAATAATGACTTTTTTCTGCAGTTGAAAGGTACGGCTATGGGGGGTGGCTTTTGCACCCTCATATGCCATTATATACATGGGTATTTTGAAAAGAAATTTATTTATCCCACTGTTTTCTTTAGGAATAATGTTTTATTATATAAACGTTTTACAGATGACCTTATTTTCATTTGCAAGGGTGATGTTAATGAATTTTTTGATTTTTTTGATGTTCTTAATACCAATGAACATGGTCTCAGTTTTTCTTATGAGTTGAATAGGGAACATATTAATTTTTTGGATTTGACATTGTATAATGATCAGGAAACCATTGGGTATAGGCCCTTTAGAAAATCGACTTCGGTGAACACGTTTTTACATGCTACGAGTATGCATCCTAGTCATTTATTGAATGCTTTACCTTTTGGTGAATTCAAAAGAATTTATGAACATACAAGTGATGTAGAAGAAAAAAATTATGAATTGAATAAAGTTATGTCTAGGTTGAGGGAAAGGGGTTATGATAAGGCACATTTATTGAGATGTAAAAACAAACTACTTGGGAGTAATATTGGTGAACCATTTACTTCATTCAGGAGGATTGAGTCCAGGGGCAGGACATATGTTACTAGAAAGACTGATGATGAGGAAAAGTTTTTTTATGTTACTAGATTTTCTTCTTTTTCTAATGAATTGATTAAATTAGTGAGAAGGCATTGGCATATTATTTGTGAAGATGAATCTATTGTTTTTTTGTTTCCTAAATATGTTATGTTTTCTTTCAAGAGAGGAAAGAATTTGAAAGAATTATTAAACTACAATTTTATGGAGAGGAACAATAGCCTTTTACCATTAGGCACTTTTCCATGTGGTTGTTGTAGTATTTGTAGTAAGGTCAAGAATTTGAACATTATTAATGGCATTAATTTTGTTCCTAAATTTTATTTCAACTACAGATCAGCGGGGGTGGTGTATATTTTAGGCTGTTCATGTAATGATGTTTGGTATATAGGACAGACCAAACGAATGGTTAGGGTTCGTATCTTGGAACATTTAAAAGACATTAGAAGGATTAATTTGGCTAGTCCTGTTGCCAAACACTTTCATGATGTACATGATAATTCTCCCAATAGTTTGAAATTTTGTGTCCTTGGAAAGCCCTTCCTTTCCAGAGGGGGTGACATTGTAGCTAAATTATTGGAATTAGAAACAAGAATGATTTTAAAGTTTAAGACTTTAAAGCCCTTTGGTATGAATCAGGAGTTAGGTATTTAATTTAGTATACAGATTGTAATTTTACATTTTGTATTGTATATGTGTATTTTTCACTATACTAATATATATTAATTTAAGTAAGTTTGATTTTTTATGGATATTTATTGTAAGTTAATATTGTTACTTTAAATGTTTAAATGCTATTATGCTTAATTGCTTGATATGTTCACTAATTGAACAATGGCAGCTGTGCTTTGATATGTATATATATGGATTTGATGTTAGAATGAACTGTGATCCATGAAGGCGAATTGCCGAGGTACCAGATCATTGTGAATAAAAGAAACTACTGGTTAAGTGCTGGTTATTGTGTTTCTTCATATGTTGTAGAGTACTCAGCTTAAAGATGTAGCCACAGTGTACCCTACTGGAAAAGAGCAGAAATGTATATAAACTTTTGTAACTGTGTAAATGTATATGTTTCAACAGTGGGAACTGGCACATAGAAGGTTAACATGCAAAACTTCAGAAAAAATAGTTGAAATGAAATTATTTTATAACCATGTAATAAAAGAGATGTTATCTTTCAGTTTTAGTGCAACAGGAGACATGATGTCTAGAACTAGAAGTTTTTTGTATTGTCTTTAAATGTAGAGGAATGTAAATTATTTTACGACTTCCACCATTTGCCAAAACATCTAAGGTCTATGTGTTTTCGCAGGTAGATGCGAAAATCAATGGTTTTCACCTGGGATAGTCACATGACAAGAAGTGATATCATGCTGCAAGTATCCCAGAGAGAGAGAGAGACGGTGCATTTTGTATTCTGGCTCTGACCTGACATCAACTGGAAAACCCACTCACCACATCTGCCTTGCCTTTGGTACAGTAATTTCTCTTTGATACTGTCAAGAATATAGTGAAGTATAGCTTAGATGTTTTCTTTATTTATTTGAGACTGTCCTGTAATGCTGTTTTAAATATTTCCTGTGATATCGAACTCTGAAGTAACTGTGATTGTTTGCTGAATATTTTCTTGTTCTTTTATTATTTATTATTAAATATATTTAAACCTTTCAGTTGTAGCTGGTCTGTCTACAGATATTTAAGCTCTTAAGAGTACATGCATATCTATTTGGTGACACTGTGCAGGCCACTTCTAATAGGCTTGCTCTTGGTTAAACTACCATTTGGATTAATAGTAACATTACACAGTAGGATTGGACACCCTTTGCTAAGGGTCTTAAAGTAACTGACAAGTAGTGGCTGGTGACAGTGAAAACTAACTTATAGTCTGGGCAGAAGGAAGCATAGTTAATAAACATGTGCCAGCCTTTCCCAGGTATGTGTGTGTGTGTGTGTGTGTGTGTGTGTGTGTGTGTGTGTGTGTGTGTGTGTGTGTGTGTGTGTGTGTGTGTGTGTGTGTGTGTGTGTGTGTTTGTGTATAAATCTAATCTCAAAGAGTGTGTGTGTTATCTACTTGGGCAGGGACACGAAGCACTAGTTGGACAGAGAGGGTGCTGGAGGTCTTGGCTTGGCCACTCAGCTGAGATCTCAACTCTATAGCTGTGCCAGTGGGGAATCTTACTGGGGATCTGGAGAAAAAGGGAGAAACCAGCCCCAGACTGACTGTGGTCTCTATGTGCTCTTAAGGGAAATTGCACTTGATGCAGAGAGCTGCATCTGGAAATGCTGTGTGTAACTTGTCATCCTCCCAGTGTGCACATCCCCCACTGTTGCCAGTGGTGAGGATTGAGGCTCCTTGATTACTGGGCCAGTGGTGGGGCGTCATAAAGGTCAACAAAGTCTGTATGATGTTCTTGTCCATACAAAGCTGGTTGAGAAAGTCCTGCTCCTCGAAACAGTACTGCGTCAAAAAAAATATAATGTGTTAGACATTGCTGGTAATACCTCTATGTTAAGAGCTGAGTGTCACTGGCTGCATTGGGTTGCAATTCCACTGCACTGCAGCTTGGCTACTTCAGTCTGTAGAGCATGAGATGCTTAATCTCAAGGTCATGGGTTTGAGCCCCACACTGGGCAATTCCTTTCGGGTTGGGGGTTGATACAATGTTTAAAATGTTTACCACACAATCACAAGGTACAAGGTTTGATTATCACCTTTGAAAGGAAAACTGACTAGGCTTAAAATGGCCCACTAGGGCAGACAGCCTACTACTTACCTATGGACCTAAAAGTTTCAAAGTGGGAAATCAAAAAGATAACTGCTACAGTGAGCATCTTTGCTGAAAGCAAAGTGTGCTGAAATGGAGATGAATGCCTTTTTTTAACCTATGTGCACAATACACATTTGCGTAGCATTCTGTGACAGTCTCTAAAGGTGAGAAAGGCACTGCATTAAAAATCATCAGTACATCGTTTGCATACTTTCCCTGATTTACATGTTATTATACAGTCATTTACATATGAGTTTTCTTGTGATTTTTTTGGAAATTTGCAAACGGGCAACACTGCCCTTTAAATTGCACTGTGTTTCAGCATGTCTACCACTTGCTCGAGTGCAATGCACACATGTGAAGGTGACTGTCAACACCACCATTTATCTAGTAGGTATGCCTCATTTTGCCTCTGCTTATTTCCTCTTGAACTGTATAACATTCCATTGTCTTCTCAAAATTGTGTGCATCAAGAATTTATGTTCATCCTGTCTCACCCATAATGAGATGGGAACAGATTTAGTTCTCACAACTCCTCCTCATACTAGCTGTACTACGTTCCCTGTCCAGGTCCCTATTTCCTTGTCATCTTGGTAAGTCTCCATAGCAGCCTTGATGTTGTACCCTGATATGACATGCAACACTGAATACAGTTTTATATGAGGTCACACCAGCAGTCTGTATAACATTAGCAAGATGGCTGCATATTTAAAATCCACAGTTCTGGCAATACATCCCAGTGTTCTGCTGGGTTTACCATTGCTTTTTCATATTACACAGTAGAATTAATCCAGCAAGTGACTATAACACCTAGACTGTTTCCTTGATCAGATCATCCAATGGGAATTCATCCAAACAAATAAGTTATTCACTGGTTCCCCTCACCAAAGTCCATACCATTACCCTTCTTAATACTAACTCCCAAGTGTCACACATCTGCTCATTTTGCAGGCCTCATCATGTCACACATGTCACAATGGAGTCGGGCTCCTCATTCTTAACCACTGGTCTAATATTGATACAAGGAGATAGGGCATTTCTTTTCTCTGGCCATATTAGGATACCTGATGTGCATAGGTTGACAATAATCACAGCAAAAATGTACAGCACCTCAAAAGTTACTGACTGTTGAGCCGGAGTATATGAGGTAAATGGCAGCCATTAACATCACAATTAATTGGTTCATGCCCATCTAAATGGCAAAGAACTTCGCAGCAATACATTTTCAAACTGCTCACATGAAAAAGGGTTAATAATAGACATATCAGTTTTCACTGAAAAAAGTATTAAATAGAAAAAAATATTTACTACAAAGAAACCAGCAACTTGTAGACTGTATCTTATTGGTATCTTCTAACCTTCATTGTAAAAGTATTGCTTGGCTAGCAAAAAAAAATGCTGAAGTAAAGTAGTGCAGCCTTCCTGCAAGTACCAAACACCTCAATTTTTTCTATGTTCACTCAATGTTCTTCTGCTAAGAATCTGCTTTCACTAGCATCGCATTACTTTTAATCACAAAAATACCTGTTTGTCTATTAGTATAAGCTATAGCTCCTTCAAATAGGCTGTTTTCTCCAAATTTACCTTAATTCCATGCTGTTTATTTCTTGTCTTAGCCTACAGTCATATCACAAACCTGTTAGGGATCTATGCTGATCTTTTATTTTTTTCATTTATTCTAACCAAGCAACAAACTGGTCATTATGGACCCTTTTCAGCCACAACCACAAGTGTAAATACACTATATACATAGACAGATTAAGTAGCCAATCAAATGGCATGAAGTTTTAAAATGTGGGAAAAAAACAGAGTATTTGTGGAAAACCACAAAGACTTGAGAACATGCAAACTCCACAGAGACAAGGAACAGAACTCAGAAATAAAGCCTCACTCCAGAGCTGCTGGGAGGCACAGATATTAGCCACTAAGTTTCTTTGCTTCCTGCTGTCATCCTAAGCATCTGGGTATTGCCTATGATACTCTAACCTTCACCAACTAGCACAAATGTAGTAAATCTTCATTACTGGCTTGTGTTGCTTTCCTGCCCTATTAGCAATATGATCTTTGACAGTTTCTTTGTTTTTTTATGAAGAAATAAGATGCCTTTTCACACACTCTTCAGTTTGCAGGCATTATGCTGTTTCAGTAGGTATAGAAATCACTGAGTTTTGTTTCTGTTTTTGTTAAGAGTTTTACAGTTTGTTTGAAACAGCTTTAGCGGCTCTCCTTTTAATTCATTGCAACAGTTGTGATAATTATACCCTTGTATCCTACATGTAATCATAAACCTGTGAATTATTTCACTAACTCAAGTTATGAAAGCACACCTCACAATAATTTAGCTAGAACAAGTAAAAAAAGGTGACTGCCCACGGAGCAAGCTGCCAGGTGGGCTTAATCAGCAGTACAACTCAGTTGTTGATTGGGTGCTACTGTAGTGACTTAAGCAAGCAATAATTACTGACAGGGTGTGTGTTAATGTGTAATTAATGTCCATCCAGGGATGTTATGAGGCCTGACGCTGCAGGCAGACGGCCTGTACACCCCTGGAAGGGCATTAATTACACATTAACACACACCCTGGAAGGCATTATTGCACTTAGAGAATGGGTTCTCTGTAAAATTGTTGTGTTTTACTTGCTTATTTATTTTAAGTACTATATTGTTATTTATATATTTTTAATGTACAATAGTTCCTCCACCTAATGTTTCAAACTTGCTGTAACATGTGTTAATGGTGTTGGAGGAAGCATTTTATATCAAACAAATATAAAAAATAATATAGTGCTTAAAAAATAATAAGCAAGTAAAACACAACAATTTTACATAGAGCCCATTCTCTCTCCCATACACACATACACACTCTCCTCTGCTTTCATATACACATTCACTCACATAAGATCAGTCTCACCTTCTTCCTCAGTCTCTCACAAAGTCTCCGCTGCTTTCATACATGCATTCAGTCACACAAAACCGATCTCACTCTTCACACTCTCTTACACACACAGGCTCCCCTGCTTTCATACACACAAGATCGCTCTCACTCTCTCGATCTCTCTCAAACATACAGTCGCCTCTGCTTTCATACGCACATTCAGTCACACAAGATCACTCTCGCTTTGTCTCTCTCTTTCTTTCTCTCTCTCTCTCTCTCTCTCTCTCTCTCTCACACACACACACACACACACACACACACACACACACACACACACACACACACTCTGTCTCTCTCTTTTTTTTTTATTTTATGCTCACTAAACAGTAGAATTGCTGCTTAGTGAGCATAAAATAATGGCAGCCATTAATTGCTTTTGTAGTCCAAGCTCCACGTTGCAGCGGACTCATTTGTTAGTGGGCATTACTTGTACATTAATATCCTGCTGGAGAACATTCATTCTCCAATCGAGGTGTTGCTGTACAGTTTGCCCATTCTCTAAAAAGTTATGGATGGTATCTTGCAACTGCATAAGGGGCTTTATGTGAGTGCATGTAACTGCAGCAAAAGGCTTGAATAAGCATTTTCTGCTGCTCTGCATGACCATTTTTTCTCCTCAATAATCCTTTTAGGGGGCACCATTCCTCAGAGCACCCAGGGCGCCAACTGTTTTAGCTACAGCTCTGTCACCTCAAACACAAAAAAATAAAACTGAGAAACCTGTAGTTAAAAAAGCATTAAGATTTATAGTACAGCTGCTTATAAATGCTGAGTCCTTGACCTGGTTTGATTCGTCAGAGAAGAATCCATATAGATTATATTTTTTGTAAATATCTGTGAAATCAAACAGCTTAATAATGACACTAGCTAGACACTTATTTTTTGAGATATCTACAGAAATATGAAAATCATACCTATTTCTATGAATGAGGTTAAGAATAATATTCATTAAAACTCAAGCAGAGCAAGATAAACGTATCAGTGACAGATTGCTTTATCTTCATCCCTGGTATAGTGTTGGTATACATTTCTGCATATTCGGTGGAATTAACTACATTTATTGGGGATTTGAAGCTTGCCAATGTCACTTAGGAGTAAGTAGTGTGTCTTAAAAGAAATATTTAAGGGTACCTTGGGTAGAAGCGATCTCTGGTTTCAGTTTTATTTCAACGTAGAATTCTTTATGGGTAGACCTAACAAGTGATAAATATACAGAAGGGAGGTGCAAGATGCTCTCATACTGGTATTGACAGATCAAAGATGTTATCCCCCACATGGATACTCTGTCTAATTGTTCCAGGGCATTTATATTGACAAAGACTAGGAATATATGTGCTTGTGCACTAGTGGTGGTGTAGGTTTCCCAGTCTATAGTTGTACAGTTTAGATCACTTTGGAAAATGGTATTGGGTTTAATACTGAGTGATGCTAGTTTCTGTAGATAGGTGTTGCAGCTTTCTTTTGCCATAGAGGATGTTTTATAACTAGCTAATTTATGGTACAGGAACTTTCTGATGGTTATTTGGACGTGAAAAAAAATCTAGTGCATCATGCTGCTTTATCAGCCTTGATGTGAGTCTCTTCTGGATGCTGGTCTAAACATGTGAAAGATGTTACAGCCCTGCACAGCCAGAGTGCTCTCTGCTATTTTAAACCATGGGGGGGGGATTTAGTAATCCTCCGTGTAGGATGAACAAAGCCCTACTCGGAGACTGCCATCTAAGAGTATGACGTCAGCGTGTCATGCATATGCATGAGGGCGCGCTAACTCAACTCCCTGGCTAACACGGAGCATGTAGGAGTGCAGGGGGTGTGTCAGACTGCCGAGCAGTCCAAATATCCACGCCCCTGCAAGTGCCTAAATCTGCAAATGTCAGCAGATATGAGCGAGTCCGTTCAAATGTGTATACCCACAACACTACACTCCCCCACAATGAAAAGCCCTGTACAACTGAAATAAAATGTAAAACAATTCTTTTTTTTAGTATTCCTGATATAGCTGCCCGTATTTGCGCTTGTGTGCACAGGTGTGCCCATTGCTTAGCTACAGTTAGCAGTGCAGACATCGAAGAGGATAATAAACCACTTATATGCAAATTAAGCCAAACAGCAATAGCATAGT
Source organism: Protopterus annectens (assembly GCF_019279795.1). Classification (NCBI taxonomy): domain Eukaryota; kingdom Metazoa; phylum Chordata; order Ceratodontiformes; family Protopteridae; genus Protopterus; species Protopterus annectens. The sequence goes on along the minus strand of NC_056730.1, from coordinate 610,942,359 downwards.
GGTAGTGCCTTCGCACAAAGAGGAGGCATTCCCGGTTAGAGTCCCACCACTCCCCTTTCCATTTTATGCAGGAAATCCGTGCATAAAAAGAATTCCTGACATTTACCTTTTAAATTTTATTAAAATGCATCAAAATTACCCATGTAGTAGTGAACGATATTTTAAATATATATAAGAAAGTGAAACGGTCATGCATTCTAATGAATGAATAAGTAACCTATCTTAAGCAATGTGAAGCACTGCTAAGCAATGTTTACCAATAGTAAGCACATTTAAGAATAATTTATCATAGGTAAGCACTGGTTTAACTAGCGCAATAGCTTCGCGCCAACTAGCGCAAACAAGACATGTTTGTGCGAAGCTGCGCACCACGCTAACTAGCGCAACGTTGGGCAACGTCGGTAAACGTAGGGCAAAGTTGAGCAAAGTCAGCTAAACCCAGCTACACCCCCTACCGGTCAGGCCAGTAGTAAAATTAAAAAGCAATGACAGGTCTCGAACCCGGGATTGTGTGCACCATAATCACAGCACTAATCCACTAAGCCATGACAGCATTTGATGTTCATGGACTGTCAACACATATACATATGAATCAAAGTTTACCCAGTGCTAAGCAGGTGTGCACTCAGCTGAGAACTTTCAAATCTGGCCAATCACAAATAAGTGTGGGAAATGAGACATATTTAAGCTCCATAAGCGGGAATACTCACCATAACTGGTTGCAGCTCCCATCTGCAGGCAGCCATGGCTGGTGTCAGAGAGGGCTCTTGCTTCTGAGCGCAACGGTGGGGCATTGAGGAGTCAAAAGTGATGGTTTGGCTCCTCGTCCATCGTCATGATGCTAGACTCCTGCAGGGCCAGTTCCAGGGCACGGAATACAAAGAGGAGGCCTGGAACCGTCTCGCACATGAACTCACCAGTGCCACAGGCGTCCCTCGGACTGGTGAGCAGGTCAGACATCACCATGCAGACCTGAAGAGACGCAAGCAGGACCAACTGAACCAATGGATACAGGAGGCCCGTGGGATGCAAAATGCCCCACTACTGAGTAGGTAGCCATGGACTGAAGTATGTAAAAATTGCTAGTGTAGTTGATAGTATGGATAGGTATATGTCTCAATATCACTTCATTTACTTCACAGCTGCAGGTGTCCGTGCTGCGAATCAGCAAGCCTATGCAGATAGGCTGCTAAGGCTGCGCCACCAGGCAGGTTAGTAATTTTTCTGCATGTACTGTTATATAAAATAAGTGAGAGAGCCTGACTAAAAGTATCTCAGCCCAATAATAAAGGTATAATAAGAATTGAATAACCTCTCTGCATGAACTGTCATGTAAAATAAGTGAGAGAGCCTGAAAAAGAGTGTTGTAACCCATTAATAAAGGTATAATAAGTCCTGAATTATTTCTCTGCATGTATTGTTATATAGAATAAGTGAGAGAGCCAGAAAAAGAGTGTTGTAAACCATAAATGAAGGTATAATACATCCTGAATAAGATGTCTGCATGCACTGTAATAACAAATAAATGAAAGAGCCACTAGAAAAGTGTGTAATGTAATTAATAAAGGTATAACACCTGTAGTGTGTCCGTGTCACGTTCTTTGAAATGTTGATGTACTCTTGCAGTATAGAAATAGTAGTGTTATATTAAGCGCTGTCAACCCACACTTGGGTAGGGCCATAGAAAGAGTACGAAAGGAGTGCCAGTATCTCTTAAGCATATATACAGTCCTCAACTGTAGTTTCAAGCCTGGCATTTATAGGTAAATCTGGCACATGAGTAGCTTGTAATTGTGTGCACCGGAAATGTCAGTATGCTGCTAGAAATATAGGGGGCTGTTAAAATATAACTGATAATGCCACCTGAACACATCCAGATATGTAGACATATGAATATACATAAAATATATAAATACGTAGCAGTAACATCTGCATCCTGGACAGTTTGTATAACAGATCCAGGTCAGGTACATAAGGAACTAGCAAAACACATACCACAACATAATGGACATTGCCCAGTGTAATAATACATGTAGGGGATATATACCTGCAGTCAATAGGAATGTAGTGTAAACTATAAGTTCATATAAGTTGTTAATGGAGGTATCTTTTTACACCCTACTGTATGTGCATAAACAATGCAATTCCACACCTCGATGGGTATGTGTAATCTCAAAACATTTGTTGGGACATATGTCCTATTGGTTTATAAATATCTGCATAACTTTGATGCATGTGCCCTGTTCAAACACCACAATCTTGGTGGACTGTTGCCACCATTCATTCCTGCATGCTGTTGGAATGCCCACTGTCGTTCAATATATGCATGTGTTATGCTTGCTGTTCAACTGCTGGAACTCTGGTGTGTTGGGTTAATGGGAATATTACTGCATGCTGTTACAACTAATTTGGAATGCTGTTGGCTATATTGTCATTAAATTCACCTAAACACAGAACATATGGGAAGGCCGGTCCCAACGGACCCATCTGTCCCACCTCAGCTGGCGATGGCACCAGGCACCAGCAGGTCTGGTGCCTAGCCCGGGACCTCCTCCTCCATTGGCCCTGTGCCACCTTCAGGTGGAAGCACTGCAGGGGATGGGGCTCGTCCCCCACATGCAAGCGTGGCCGGAGGAGGGCCACCTGTCACCCTCTGAATGGTCTGGGCTGTGGTGCATAGGGAGATCCAGCATTCAGTCGCTGATCCCCTATGCCAGCTCGAGGCAAGAGTGGCATGACTCACGGGTGAGCCTGCCCCTCCTACGCAGCCCCCAGCACAGCCCCCCTCTGGGCTGTGAAGGTGCAGTGGTGACTGCCCATGGGCGGGGATCTCAGTTCCCCTGTTACCATCTGTGGGCTCAAGGGCTTGCGATTTCCAAACATCCTTCCCCGTCAATTGTGTTCACCCACCCCATGTGTCATATTCCGCCCCTGCATGCATCTTGTTTGTCTTGTCTGTTTACCTCCCCAACCTACCTACCAAAACATATCTACTTCCCCTACCCCACATTCCATTCTCACCTGAAAAAAAAAATGGGCAATCTGCTCCAACAAAAAAATTATGACCCATACATAGCTGCCCATTTTGCAAAAATGTCCGCTGGACACATAAACTGAAATTCAATTGGCAGTACAACATGCTTTGTTGTCCTCACCCCTCTCTCAGGGGTGGAAGGTTTCAAAATTTCCTCCAAATTACTAGTATATGCACAGCTGTTGCTGTTAAAGAAATGGACAGCTATGGACCTTCCCTACACCCGTCCTACACATCCTGAGCTGTTTTCCCTACTGTCTTTCCCTCTTTGTGCCCCTTTTTCACCACTTTCCTATTTCCCCATTTTCTTTTCTTTCAAAGAAATGAGTGCAGGGGTTAGCGGGAGTATGCAACTTTAAGCAGTAGTAAGTGGGTTTGAGCGAGTGTGCGCATCTGTGTGCTTAGCTAAGTTTTGCTAAGCGTCGCGCAAACCAGCACAAACCCGCTTACAACTGCTTAAAAGTGCCTTAGTCACCCTGCATATGAGGGGCCTTGTTCTGCTCAGCAGCAAAATAAAATTCCACTGTCAGTCTCGAAACCCGGACCTTGGACACACTAGACTGCATGAAGTACCACTAGGCCACCGTAGATATACAGCAGGATGTTGCTGAAATATATATATCATGCATCAGAATGTGTGAATGTAAAGGAAAGACAGGAATGCCATAACACAAAACCTGTTCTGTGGAACTTTACTAGCAGCTGTAGTGGAATTGCATTACATGACTGTGATAACAGAATCAGACATTCTAGCAGTAAATAATGTTACAGCAGCACTTCACAACCCCCACACAGTATCATAGCAGGACAATCCCCACCCAAATGTACAAAATACCAGTGTATTCAAGGTACAGCAAGGATGTAGGTAGGCATACTCAGTACTGGAATTGTCCAGTTTCATGAGCATCCTGTGATAATGTCAACAAAATAAAAAGCACAAACAGTGCAGAAGTGAGTAGATTAATATCCACAGTATAGCTGTTCCCAAATAGTTCATATGCCAAATGAAAACATCTCAATAACTACATATGTATGGCAGCTAATTGTAGAAGTTGTAAAGAAACTCAATACTCCCACGTAACTTGTGTTAGCATTTCTAGGGGTGAGTACAATTCTACACTGTCAACTGTGTACTGGAAGAGGCAACATGCAGGCCTGAGTACAACATACAAACAACTGTCTATACCCATAGCAACAGGTAGAAGAAGTATACCAACCTTCTGACTTACACAACGGTGTCCACAGCAAGAAGCTTGGCCCCCACTTTGGAATTCTGAAAAAGCTACGCCTATCTGACCTAGCAATTTATAGCATTGGGTTGCTATGACAGTGAGTACTGCAAGTACCACACAGCAGGCTGCATGCAATTGCCAAATAGTGGCCACCAATTGGTACAGAAGCCATCACATGCACATGTGCAGATACCTATAAAAGCAGTCTGTACTTGCTGTCCACACATGCAATCATTCCATTGCAGGTACGGAGGGAGAGAGAGAGAGAGAGAGAGAAAAAAAAAAAGAAGTGATGTAATGTAAAGAAAAAAATATATATTGAAAACAAATTAATTAACTGACAAAAGGAATTATATTTAAAAAAATATTGAAAAGAAAGTATATTGAAAACAAATATTGCAAAAAATATATTGAAAAAAATATTGAAAGAAAAATATATAGAAAAACAATTTAAAAAAATATATTGAAAAAGAAATATATTGAAAAAATATATTTTGAAAGAAAATATTTAGAAAAAAATATATATTGAAATAAAAAATATATTGAAAAGAAATATATTGTAATATAAAAATCTATTGAAAAAGAAATATCCTGAACAGCAAAAGATATATTGCAAGGAAAACCTATATCGCAAAACTAATATACCAGGATATACGACAACAAATACGAACACATACAAAGGAAAGGTATGTAACAGCTATGTACTTACTGAAATGTAGTAGATGTTTATGAAGAGTACTGTACATAGTTTGAATCATCCATATGTGGCAGCAGTACGTATTGATGCACAGATGCCCTGCATAACTACTGGCATAGGGAAATGAGCATGCAGCTGTGTGCAGTAGGATGTGACGGTGAAATATGTAGTTCAGCATTAAATGTCAAACATCTGATCCATGTTATCTGTGTTCTGTACAGTAGTGTGTACAATGTCTGTTTGGGGTAGTAGCCAATACGGTTATGCAAACATGGATGTGACAGAGTAACAAATGCATGATAGTCATATTAACATGTAGCTTACCATTGGCAACAGCTGTACCAGGCTAGTATGCTAATTCAGCATTAGCAGCTATGTATACACCCTCTAATATTACTGTGTGCTCACATGTGACACCTGTACATGTTGCAGCAAGGCCCAACAGGTCAGCCGTGAGGTACATGTACTTACAACAGTGTGGTCCTTGTGTGTGTATGGCACACACATACGGACAGATCCATCCGTGTCAGATATATTAGCATCTGTACATGTGCATTGAGCAAGGGACATACTGCAACTGTTTGTGAAAGGTGGATATATATATATATATATATATAGATATATATATATATATATATAGATATATATATATATATATATATATATATGTATATATATATGTTGTTGAAGGTTGTTATGTGCATATTTCTATGTAGGTTGTAGTGTATGGCAGACCAGACAGCATACAGTGCTGGTATATGACATGTGATGGTTATACGCTGTGGGTATGATTCGTCAGGTTTGCAGTGTTGCAGCCAGTGAGGCCTGCTAAAGCTACACGGGCTGAGAACACCTTAAATGCATTCCGCACAACACTGTGCAATGTTATGACACAACTGTATACCTCACAACCTTCCCATACTTGATATTCCCACCATGAAAGGTGGACTGTACATGTGCCTATATGTATTTCTATATGTACACCAATGGATGTTCATATGTATGTGTGTATATATATATATATATATATATATATATATATATATATATATATATACACATATATATATATATATATATATATATATATATATATATACAGAGAGAGAGAGACAGGGTCATATTACTGCAACAGATGCCTGGTGACAAAGCCACGGACTCAAGCTCAGTGTTGATACTGCATTGGCATCCCTCCTTGCAAAGACTCAGTACCCATGAACTACCACATAGGTGGTAGTCTACTTAACACTGAAGGTGTGATAAGAGACCATGGGACACAGGTGGCCAGTAGTCTCCCCTCCGATAGTCACAGTGCCACACTAGTCATGTAATCCGTCTACGTGGCACACGTCATCACAAAAGGTGTGTCATCCAGGGAAAAATAGGTCAGTGTTCCCCTCTACTCCACACACATAAAACCCAGTATAGAGTACAATGCCCCATGTGGTATGTACCTCACAAGACATCTACAGCAAGTGGAAAGGACACACACATACCTCACAAAGAGTAATAACGGCGTCAAACAGATGCCCTATGCAGACCGTCCCACAAACCCACAACTAGACTGTGTCACATATCGCCTACCCAGAGGTGACCTCTGACTGACATACTAAGCTATGTCAAACCCAGATCTGTTGGACAGGCTCCACGTAAACCGATCACAATTTGTACGAGCTACACACTCTAGGGACCCAAACCCTTTGACCACAATAAACAGCACATGCTGGAGGGATAGATTCCTATCTCAGAGACATCCCATACTCTGGAATAAACCAACTATCCATAGCAAACAAAGCTCCTAATTATCAGTCATCATAAATAATCCTGGAGATTGTATGGGAGATAGTGAATACACCCAGGCAATCACCTCAGTGTCTCTGCTTGACAGAGCCATGTGAAATGTAATTACCTGTGTGTCAGAAGCCAGGGTAGCATATGGCTAGAGTCCTGTAGGCCCTAGGGCCAATAGCCTCTTACCTACCTATGAAGTGATACACACCCACATGTACTTGTTGCAATAATTGATATGTGAGGTTGACTGAGTGTGATGGTGAATGTGTTGGTGAATGTGTCAGAGTTCGGTATATGTGTGATAGCTTAGTGGGAAACTGTTTCTGTCATGGTTTTATTGTGTCCTAGCTGTGATCCCAGCAAAAGATGTGTATGCAATTGCTAGGCAGAAAAAGCAGTATGCCATACGGTCTGATGTAGTCCCTTGTTGTCGACTGGGGTGTCCCATTGTAGGCCAAAGCAGTACATGTATGCTTATTGGGTGTTACCACTGGTGAATCCAACTCCTGTATGAACTGTAGTACTACCTGAAGCTGTATGCCTAAACAGCACAGTATGGTGTACGTGCACATTTATTGGAACCACTGTTATGTGTTTTCCCTGTAGTCCTCACAGATTACACACCTCAGGCATATGGTCTCGTAACTACTGACACACAGTACTGTACGGTACACAGGTAAAGGTCATCTGGGTTGCCATACCTTTGTGTCTGTTATGTATGACTGCTGTGTGTGTGGGTATGCCTGTGCCATGGCCTCGGTCATATATGTGTTACAGGATATAACTGCGTATCTAGCAACATGTATAGTCTAGTACAGCAGTATGCCACCTATATTAATGAATGTGCACATATGTTAGGCAGGGGTCTGCCATCAATGACTAGTGTGGTATACTGGTAATACTGTCAGTAGACTTTACAATCATTGCAATGGATTATATATTTCATGATACATTATAGGTTCATAGGTTCATAGGTTCATACTAGGCTATCTGCCCTGGGGCAATTATAAGCCTAGCCCGATTCTGTATGGCTTACGCCACCCCTTGATTTGAGTATACTGTGCCCTTTTTAAGGTTTAGTTTACTGTGCCTCTGTCTAATAGTGACACGGGAGTAATCCCTGGGACAAACCTAAGATCCCCCATCCACCTATCGAGATTCTTCTTGAAGAGATTCAGTGAGGTGCTCTGCCTCACATGAACTGGAATTCTATTCCAGAGTGAAGGGAGCCTCTGGGTTATGAACCTGTCCCTCCAGCAAGTTCTATTTATTTCTGTGCTGAGGTTCAAGTCCCTCAGCGTGTGGCTCTAAGGGATTTAGATTTACTGAGGTGGAGCATGTCCATTAATTCTGGATTTGACATAGCTTTGTATGTCAGGCATAGATCGCCTCAAGTAGGCGGTATGCAACTGAGTAGAGCTGGAGTTTTTTAACCGAGCAGCATATGGCATCTGTTTGAGACCCTTGATCCTCTTGGTGAGATACTTTTGGGGTCTTTCTAATTGCTGCAGGTGTCGTGTAAGGTACATCCCAAAACGGCATTGTATTCTATGATGGGCCTGATGAGGGATGAATAAAGGGCACGATTACCTCTCTTGATCTAGATGTGAAACCCTTCGTGATGAGGTGGGCTATGTAGAAGGTCTTTCTAACCACTTTGGCAATGTGGTTTTCAAAGGAGAGATTGCTATCAACTTGGGTCCCCAGGTCCCTAATAACTTTCTCTGTACTTAATGGGTTTCCACCTATGTGGTAATTTGTGGGCACATTGTTTTTGCCAAAGGGTATGACTATACATTTTTTGGCATTTAGCTTTAAACCATGGCGCTGGCACCAGTTATCTGTCTCTGTGAGACCTTTTTGAAGGATGTTTGTGTCAGCTGGAGAGTTGATTATGGCACCCAGTTTGCAGTCGTCTGTGAACTTGGTGAGCCATAGTCCTCCCACGTTTGCCTGTACCTCGGAAAAGTATATACCGAACAAGAGTAGTCCCAGGACAGAACCCTGTGGGACGCCACTTGTGACCGGTTTCAAGTCTGACATGGCTCCAGCAACTCTCACTCTGTGGGTTCTGTCTTTGAGCCAGTTTGCAACCCATCTTGTGACATAGGGTTTATATTTAAGCTGGATAGCTTATCTATGATGCCCGAGTGGGGTATTGTGTCAAATGCCTTTGCAAGGTCCAGATAGGCTGTGTGGACTACCTTCCCTTCATCTATGGCTTTGGTGACTGTTTCGAAGAAGTCAACCAGGTTCAAAAGGCAGGATCTGCCCTTGACAAAGCCGGACTGGGTAGGATCTAGTGTCTGTAGGTCCCCAATGTCTTTGTTTATGAGCTCCATGATGATCCTCTCCATAGCCTTGCAGACTAAGCTAGTCAGGCTTATGGGGCGATAGTTTCTAGGGTCCGTAGAGGCTCCACCTTTGTGGAGTGGGACCACTGTTGCTGTACGCCATTCTGTGGGCACATATCCTGTAGTGAGGCTGAGATTGTATAGCTGTTTTATTTGAGGGATTAGTTCATCTTGGAGTTCATGTAGGATGCAACCTGGGACGCCATCTAGTCCCATGGAAGCAGTGTTTTTTGCTTTGGAGAGAGCAGCCTTCACCTGATTAGCATGATATATACCTCCTGTGGCTAGGTGGTGCATTGTATCACATACAGTGTGCCATGTACTGTTGTATAGTCTTACATACTGTTTTAACTTTGTTGCTGTGCAAAACATGGTTTGATATATAGAGTGTGCCAGGCACTGTCAGGCATCTGTGGGTTGAGAACTGATATGTGGTATTGAAAGTGTGTATCTTCTGACAGCCAATAGATTGCTATATATGGCAGTTAATTGATATCTGTACTTTAGAATGTTACGTGTGCCACATATCTTGCTGACACATTTTTTTTCATTGTTTTCCAGGGTAATGTCCCACCATCGTAACCCGGCATATAGCACGGCTGAGGAGGAAGCCATCACGCGAGCCTGGTGCAATACTATGCGCTGCTGTTCTCCAGAACCAGCCAGGACCAGCATGAGCAGTCTGCACTGTGGCAAGATCTTGTCCGTAAGGTAAATGACATAGGCATGCGTAACCGGACATATGAGCAGGTACACCATCACTGCAGTGATTTAATTAGACATGTCCGGCAGCGTGCGTCTGATATCCGCAGACAACAGCTTGCCACAGGTGAGGGGGGGTAGCCATACATCCCCCCCTCACCAGAGTGGAGGAGCTGCTCCTGAGCCAGGTGGCTCCTGGCCAACAACAACCACAACAAGTAACATGTATCATCATGGAGACCGGAGCCACCCAGCAAGTTGACATGGAGCATGCAGGTAACATGGCATAGCTGTAGAATACTGTTACCTCTATTGGTAGAGCATGCTTATGTGAGATGTGTACTGTGTAGTTAGACGATGTGGTGCCTAGTGTTGTGCAATACTAATAATTAGGAATATAATCTGTAGGCCTGTGACTGTCAACTATTGTACTACTGTAAGATTGCAAACACACAGTAGCAATGCCACAGTTGTCACTGACAAAGTGTCTGATATCCTTGTAGGTCTCTCTGGTGTGACAGCAAGGCAGCAGAGCCATGCTGGTGAGTGTGTTATACCTTTAATATTGATAATTAAAAGTGCATGTCATAGGTGAGGTGTAGGCCATGTACACATAACACACCTATGCATAATGCATGCTGTGCATGTTTGCTGTGAGACTATGCACATCCTAGTAACATGGGTAGCTGCCTAAAACACATACAGTACACACAGCATCCCACACAATTGTGGCAACTCTGTAGTGGACATTGGATAGGCAGAGTCAATACACATGCACACAACATACACACCTTTGTCTTACGCAGTACACATTAACATGCTACACATGGCATATTCAGACACCTGCTGTAAGGTCACACTACAGTATCCCAAACCTCATCCACACAGCACACATAATATACCTGAGGGGTAGATGCCTCACTTGTGGCTGTGCAACACTCTTCAACACATGACACATTCATGTTAGGCAATGCCCCCTATTGGGCACCTCACAAACTCATGTAACAACCGGCCGTGAAATGGTGAATGTAGCCATGGTACTGCAGTTCAGGTACAGCATGCTATGTGCCGGTCTGGCACACATTAGTAGCCTTGAGTGACCACATGATGCTGCATGATGATGGCTCATGGTACTACACCCCATCCAGTTACAGTGACCACAGTACTACACATATCATGAATTGCTATGTACCTCAATGTTGTGTGTGTGCAGACATATGCACCTATACACAATATGCATAGCAATCACCATTTGTAGAACGTGACACACATATGTCTTGTAATGCTATGGGGTCTATAGGTCACATGACACACATTGTGTATGTGTGATGTTTCATGGTTCAGTTGTGTGGTAGCATGCCATGTCATGGCTGGCACTGGCATGTCCACAATATGTCCTACACTCACCATAACCACTGTACAATGGCTATGTTGAGCAATGGTATTCCATCAGGTATACATAAGTTCATAGGTTCATACTAGGCTATCTGTCCTAGGGCATTTATAAGCCTAGCCAGAGTGTGTTTGGCTTTCGCCACCCATTTTAAATTAATTTTGCTATGCCCTTTTTCGAGGTTAGTATACTGTGCCTCTGTCTAACAGTGACACAGAAGTGATACCCAGGGTAAACCAACGATCTCCCATCCACTCATCAAGATTCCTCTTGAAGAGAGTCAATGAGGGACTCTGCCTAACCTAGACTGGGATTTTATTCCAGAGTGAAGGGAGCCTCTGGGTTATGAATCTGTCCCTCCAGCATGTCCTATTTATTTCAGTGCTGAGGTTCAAGTCTCTCGAGTGCGTAGCTCGATGGGATTTGGATTTTCTGAGGTGCAGCATGTTCATTAATTCCGGGTTGGACATGGCTTTATACGTCAGGCACAGATCGCCTCTGAGCAGGCGGTATGCCACTGAGTAGAGCTGGAGTTTCTTTAACCAGGCAGCATATGGCATCTGTTTGAGCCCTTTGATCCTCTTGGTGAGGTACTTTTGGAGTCTTTCCAGTTGCATGCACCACTCATCCTGTGTGTATACATAGCATGCATGTGCTACACCTGTGTCCACAATTATCTGCTAAAGACACAGATGCTCTAATCAGAAATGGACATCTATGTGACACACTGATACACATCCAGCCATGGTATGTATACCTGTGACTGATGGTGCACAGGACATTGCAGGGCTTTTAATACCTGTACAGCAATGTTGTGTCCATGTACACATTGCATTCCAGGGTGAAGACATTCACTGAACAAAACACACATGCATCAAGGCCATGAATACTTTTATTAGCAAGGGCTGTCTACACTCACACTTCATGCTGTTGAGCAACACATGTCCTGCATGCTGTCACATTTGATATAAATGTTTGGCTTGTGATACTGTACCCCAACATCACACACTATTGAGTATGTTCGTGATTGCTGGTGGTGTATGTGTGTGTGTGTGTGTGTGTGTGTGTGTGTGTGTTCGTGTGAGGAGTGTATTTGTGTGCATGTGTGCATGTGTTCATGTGTGCATGTGTTCATGTGTGCATGTGTGCATGTGTGCATGTGTGCATGTGTGCATGTGTTCATGTGTGCATGTGTGCTGACATCATGTACAGGTCGTAAAGTGTGCTTCCTGTCTCCCTCTCACAGGTGCTGATACTGGGCTGGTTCAATGCAGCAGGGAAACTGATGTCACTGAGCATGATAGTGACAATGATGATAGGTGTGTTGAGGCACAGGCATGTTTGCCAGGGTCTATCGTTGGATCACCAATCGGCACTACACAAGTGTCCACCCCATCCATGCACACAGTCATACTGCCAGTACATCCGTCACCAATGCCCTTAGCAAAGGGACAGCGTACAGCTGGCATTGGCCAGGACAGTGTGGTATCCATGGCACATGCATCACGACACAGCAGCCATACCCAGATGTCTGGAAGGGTACCACATAGGCAGATGTCCAGGGGTTCTCGTTGGAGCACTGCTGTCCATCATGCCACTGGCAGACGTGCCACAGGTCTAACAACCTCATGCATGTTCCAGGCTGTCATGGAGGCACAGGCACATATGGAACGGTACACCAGACAGGGACTGAGGGCACAGAGGGCACATAACACCACCGTAATAGACAGTATCTGTGACCTAGCTGGTGCCATCCGTAATTATACTGAGGTCACCGATAGACATTGGGGAGAGAAATTAGATGCCCTCCGCGATGTCATGTCCATGTGTCAGGACAGTTCGGGATGGTTGAGTCGTTGACGTGGACATATGCCAGCAACATCAGCAGCTGGCAGTCGCCACGGACGTCCCTCAAGCAACAGCCGCTCCCGTAGTGCCAGTACCAGCCCCAGCAATGTTGGGGGTGGGCTGTCCATAGAATGTCTTAGAAGACCATGTGCACGTGGCTCTGGACAGTCCCAGCAGGGACCTGGGTCCAATGTACATCCATCTACCTCTGGGGATAGTACCCAGTCTGGCTTGGTACCTGATAGTGTCAGTAGCACCCCTGCCAGGCACAGGTACCGTGTCTGTGGCCAGAGACGGTGATCTGCAAAGCCTCGCAGGTATAGTCTGTGGCTGTCCCACAAGTACCAGTATGTGGCAGCCACATGGTGGAACTGTGTGCATGCAGACACACACACATAATCCAGACACCTAGGGCTAACACATACCCACACACATTACATCAACATTGGCCCATACCATTATTCTTGCCCCCCACACACACACACACACACACACACACACACACACACACACACACACACACACACACATGTCGACTGGATGGCTCACTGTAGGCCTCTGGCAGACCAACAACACACCCTGTGCATATGATGAAACCTGTGCCACCTCCTGTCATCTGTAACATCGATGCAGGAACAGGCTACCATGGTGCTGATGCACAGGGTGTCTTTATAGCAGTAAAGCAATGTTAGCATGTTGTCAGCAGTAGAGTGTAATGATATCCTTGAAGGTGTAGCTGAGCAGGCATGATGCATTAAAGCTATGATTGTCATTGTAGTGTTGTTTACACCAGTGTTAGTTCCAATTGCATATTGTCCGCCCACGTGCCACTTGGCTGATGTGTGCAGTATTGGCAGCATTTGTTAGAGAGTGGACAGTATGTGTGGGATGTGTGTACCACATATTTGCAGGTGTGCAGTTGTGGAAATGGTGGAGGTGCACTGTCTGCATGTACGTGCATAGTGGACACATGGGCAAGATGACATGCTCTGTATTACACAGTAACACTCCATAGTTTCTATTGGTGGCCACTATGCATTGCACTACACACATTTTGGAACCTGACTACACATGTGTATATGACATAGTTTGACACTGTGCTATGGGTGATACTGTTACTATCTGTCATTGTTTTGCATTTTGGTAATATACATGACTTCAACAGCCTGACCATAACCAATTGTTAGCTGATGTCCTGACAACTGACACACAAATGTAGAACACACAGCAACATTTGGATCCTTCAGGTACTATACTATGCCAGTAATCAGTGGTATTCAGCTGCACCCATTACTGGGACCACTCCTGTTTGGCATATGGCTCTCTTAGGTACAAGCAATCACAGTAGGGATATGTCTGTCCATGTGTGCTAATTTTATACTGTGGCCTATACTGCATTCTCCAGGTGACATACACATCCTCCACAAGGGTATCATACAGACAGATACCTGCTGTGAAACCCATGCTGTAAAGCTATAGGCGAAACTAAGCGTAGTCATCCACCTTTACGGAACATAGTATCCCTCAGTACCACATAGGTAGTAGCCACCAACATCATGAACAGGTACCGATGTGTACATGCAACCTAGTGTTATGTCATCTCTCCTTTGATAATCACATTCCCTAAGGTATTTTGGCATCCCTTGGTGGATCACATAAGCAATCAGGGGTCTGCATGCATGTTCACAAAGGTTGTTGTACACCTATAATGCATAGTCATCATTGACAGACTCTGCTGTGTTTGAACAGGTCTGACATATACCTCGGCCATAAACCCTCACACACACAATTCAATAGAAACCGTATTGAGCATGTGTGACACGGATGACCTAGGTCAGGCATCACTGCAGTGGCTGGCCTTGTCACAAGCATACGGATGTGACCTAAGGTCTGTGAAGCAGCAGCACAGTTTGGCAAAGATGACAACTGTGTACTTGGATAAAGCAGGGTTCCCACACATGCAATACTTGAGGTAACATGTACGTATATGTATTTGCATCACAGCTACCTCACATGTGCAATGCCTACTGATATGTCATACGGTAGTAAAAGCAAAACCCCCAACACACTGAATAACACTGTCACACATAGAGCACACACACTCACCAAGTGCAGGATTCAAACCCCTACCTAACTACTTCATGATACTAGAGGAGTACGTATCACCACGTCGTGCTATACACATTGCTAGGAAGCATTTTTTCCACAGGTATATTTGTAGGATGGTGATAAAATCAGACTTGACAAAGATTGGTTTACCACTTTTAAGGTGTTTTACTACTCTCCTAGAAGGTTGCTCTTTCCCAAGGAGACCACACACAAACACAGTTGTCAAGTGCAGGATTCAAACCACTACCTACTTTGTGATAATACAGGAGTATGCATTAGTACAACACGCTATACACATTACTGGGGGGCTCTCTTTTCCACAGGTACATTTGTAGGATGGTGACATCATCAGACGTGACAAAGATTGGTTTACCACTTTTAAGGTATTTTACTACTCTCCTAAATGGTTGCTCTTCTCAAGGAGACCACACACATGCACACAGTTGTCAAGTGCAGGATTTAAACCCCTACCTAACTACTTCATGATGCTAAAAAAGTGCACATTAGCACAATGCGCTATACACATTACTGCGGGCTCTCTTTTCCACAGGTATATTTGTAGGATGGTGTCATCATCAGATGTGACAAAGATTGGTTTACCACTTTTAAGGTGTTTTACTACTCTCCTAAAAGGTTGCTTCTTCCCAAGAAGACAACACACAAACACACAATTGTCAAGTACAGTATTCAAACCCCTACCTAACTACTTCATGTTATTAGAGAAGTACACATTAGCACAACGCGCTATACACCTTAATATGGAGCTCTCTTTTCCACAGGTATATTTGTAGGATGGTGACATCATCAGACCTGACAAAGATTGGTTTACCACTTTTAAGGTGTTTTACGACCCTCCTAAAAGGTTGCTCTTTTCCAAGGAGAGCACACGCAAACTTGTCAAGTGCAGGATTCAAACCCCTACCTAATTATTTCATGATACTAGAAGAGTACGCATTAGCACGACACTCTATACACATAACTGAGAGGTTCCCTTTTCCACAGGTATATTTGTAGGATGGTGACATAATCAGACTTGACAGGGATTAGTTTACCACTTTTAAGGTGTTTTACTATTCTCCAAAATGTTTGCTCCTTCCCAAGAACACCACACACTCAGTTGTCAAGTACAGGATTCAAACCACTACCTAACTACTTTGTGATAATACAGGAGTATGTATTAGTACAACATGCTATACACATTAGTGGGAGGCTTTTTTTTTCACAGGTGCATTTGTAGGATGGTGACATCATCAGATGTGACAAAGATTGGTTTACCACTTTTAAGGTGTTTTACTACTCTCCTAAAAGGTTGTTTTTTCCCAAGAAGACAACACACAATTGTCAAGTACAGGATTCAAACCCCTACCTAACTACTTCATGTTATTAGAAGAGCACATATTAGCACAACGCGCTATACACATTACTAGGGAGTTCTCTTTTCCACAGGTATATTTGTAGGATGGTGACATCATCAGACCTGACAAAGATTGGTTTACCACTTTTAAGGTGTTTTACGACCCTCCTAAAAGGTTGCTCTTTTCCAAGGAGAGCACATGCAAACTTGTCAAGTGCAGGATTCAAACCCATGACACTAGAAGAGTACGCATTAGCACGACACGCTATACACATTACTGGAGAGTTCCCTTTTCCACAGGTATATTTGTAGGATGGTGACATAATCAGACTTGACAGAGATTAGTTTACCACTTTTAAGGTGTTTTACTATTCTCTAAAATGTTTGCTCCTTCCCAAAGACACCACACACTCAGTTGTCAAGTGCAGGATTCAAACCACTACCTAACTACTTTATGATACTACCGAAGTACGCATTTACACTCAGCGATATTCACATTACTGTGAGCTATTCTTTCCACAGGTTTATTTGTAGGATGGTGACATCATCAGACTATACAAAGTGGGTTACATTAGGTGACATTAGGTGGGCTACATTGAAGGAATGTCTAAACACTTTGGTCATGTCATCATCAAAGAGGTGTGTACTACCTACCTGTTTCCCCAGGGACATAATCTCTTTCTCCGTACATGCTGGATTACCACCTATGTGGTAATTTGTGTGCACTTTGTTGTACCCAAAGGGGATGACTAGGAAATTCTTTGGCATTCAGTTTGACAGCATTGTTTTGACACCAGGTATCTGTGTCTGTAAGACACTTCTGGAGGATGTCTGTGTTAGCCATGCAGTCGAGTATGGACCACAGTTACCATTCATCTGCAGACCTGTTCAACCATACACCTCCCATGCTTGCCTGCATCTCTGAGCAGTATCTACTGGACAGGTGGGGTCCCAGGACCAAGACCTGTAGGATGCCATTTGTGACTGGCTTACAGCTGGACATGGCACCAGCAACTCTGAACATGTGTGTTTGATCTGTGAGCCACCTGGCCACCCATCCTGTGACATAGGTGTTAATGTTCCAGCTGGTATGCTTGTCCATGATGACAGAGTGGGGAATGGTGTGGAAAGTCCTTCGTGAGGTCCAGGTGGGCTGTGTGGAGTACTTTCACCTCCATCTATGTCCTTGGTAACTGTTTGAAATAAGTCAACTAGGTTTAGGAGCCAGAATCTGACTTTAACAAGGTGAAGTTGTGGAGAGTCCAGTGTCTGGAGGTCTTCAATGTCTCTGTTTATGTGTTCCATGACAATTTGCTCAGTAGCTCTGTAGACCAGGCTGAGTAGACATATTGGGCAATGATGCCCATGTTCTGTTGTGGCACCCCCTTTCTGGAGCTCAATGACTGTGTATGCCATTCTTTGGGTACATAGCTTGTGGTACGCTTGTGCCTGGACAGTGAATGCGAGTGAGGGTCCATTTCCTCATGGGTCTAGTGTATGACGCAGCCTGGGACACCATCCAGTCACATTGATGCTGTGTTCTCAGCTTTGGTGAGGGCTGTCTTTACCTGCATGTCCATGACGTCTGGGGTTCTGCATCATTTTGTGATGGACACAGGCCCTTTTGGAGGTGATGGGGGGTGTTTACACTGAACTTGACCCCCTGGATGTGGGGCAATGAAAGTTGGTTTGGTGTATTTCTTTCCTTTTTTCAGTAGCTGACAGCATATTTGGAAGATGACACCTACATGTCTGGTATAGCTACCGAAGGCTTTGTGGTTGTTATTCTTACATTCCTTGGCTATTTGTCTTTAAAAACTGTCCTTGGATTATTTTATGAGCGATCATTGTTTCATCCTGATAATGATCAGTGATGCGGTTCCTTTAGTGAAGGTGGCTCTATCATGTGTTCGTTTCCTCCTTCTGTAGTCTAGCTTATTTATGGGCAACAACCACCTGATTGTTGTCCTATTTTTGGAGGTGTGCATCTTGGTTTTATTTGTGATGTCTCATTCCATGCATCCCTGTAGATGCTCATAGGATGCACTTGTAAATGATTCTGTAGATTGTATACCATTATTCTATAGCAAGAGGGCTTTGGAACGCTTCACTTTGGTCTTGGGAAGTGTGCAGTTTGCTTTTACAAATGTCTTCACAGTGGTTTCATTGACTGGGTGGGGGCCCGGATTTGGATGTCCAGTGTGATTACTTCATCATCTGATATTACCAGTGAGGGGTTTATCTTTGTAGTGGAACACTGGTACCCCATGTTGGTGATGATCATGTCCAGTATGTTGTCACCTCTAGTGGGCGTGGTGACCAGCTGTTCCAGGGTGTTAGGGTTTTTAAACTCTAGGAAACATTGGGCGAAGGACGTTGTACATAAGTAATTCCACCACTCACTGTTTGGGTAGTTGTAATCTCCTCATATAATGGTGTTTGATAGGACCTTTATACTTTACACTGTTCTCCGGAATACTGAGTGAGGTTCCTGAGACAAGGTACATGATCTGTAGCAGGCTACAATCTGATGGGCAGCTTTGGCCAATGTTAGTTGCACTTGCATGGTCTCCAGGGCCTCATGCTGTGCCACTAACCTGAAGGTGTGGGTATCCATAGGGTAAATGGGTACACCCCTTCCTCTTGTATTTCACTCGTGGTTTTGGGTCCAAAGGTCAGTGGGTTGTGAGCGTTTTACGTGGACCATATCCAACAGCTCTGTGTTTGACTTAGCTTTGTATGTTAGGCAATGAACACCTCTGAGTAGGTGATATGCAAGGGAGTATGTATGGAGCATTTTGAGATGGTCTGTGTATGGCATGTATTTCAGGCCTCTAATGCTCTTTGTGTGGTATTTCTGCTGGCTTTCCAGTTGTTGTAGTTGTCTTGCGAGGTACATAGCAAAAGTGGCGTTGTACTCTATTATAGTTCTAGTGAGTGATGAGTGGAGGGGAACATTGTCTTCTTCTATTCTGCATGAGACGCATTTTGTGATGAGGTGTGCCACATAGGAGGGTTTCCTGACTACTGTGGGAATGTTATTATCACAGTTGTATCCACTGTCCACCTGTGACCCAAGGTCTCTTGTCACACTTTCAGTGTGATGTATACTACCACCTCTGTTGTAGTTCTTGCCTACAGAGTTTTTAACATAGGGGATAACAATGCACCTTTTGGCATTGAGCTAGAGCCCATGGCTTTGACAACAGCCATCTGTCCCAGTGAGGCCCTTTTGTAGGATGTCCACATCTTTTGTGTTTACCATTATGGCTCCTGGTTTGCAGTCCTCTGGAAAATTCAGCTGCTACAGACCTGCCATGTTAATATTTACTTCAGGGAAGTAGATACTACACAGCCTGGGAAGTTATCTGGTCCCATGGCTGCTGTGATACTGGCTTTGGAGAGTATTTATTACCTGTGCAGCCATGATGACAGCAACTTTGCAGTCTTCCGTTATAGAGATGTGCTCTTTCATGGGTGAGAGGGGGGTACAGTTAACAGTGATCCTATCTGCCAGGATGTTGGCAATATCAGTTGGTTCTGTACATTTACTGCCATTGAGCTGTAACTCGGAACAGATCTGAGTGTAACCATGACATGAACCTGTCTATTGGGCAGAGATCTCCTGAGTAGACAGTATGCCACAGAGTACAGATTGGGTTACATTCAGTCTTGTTGCATGGGGCGACTATTTGAGGCCAGTAATCCTCTTGTTAAGGTACTACATTGGTCTTTCTAGCTGCTGAACGTGCCTAGTCGGATTCATTGCAAGTGTGTTGTGGTACTCTCTGACAGGTCTGATGACTGCTGAGTAGTGGGAACCTCCTTTGACCTACATGCACAGACCTTGGCAGTTTGTGTGAACACATAGCATGATTTTCCAACCACTTTGTGAATGTGTTTCTGGAAGTAGAGATGACTATCCACATTTGTCCATAGATCCCTAATTATCACATCCGTAAGTGTGTGAGCATGCTCAGTATGACCTTTCAGTATGTTGCTGCCTGACATTTGCTTCGTTTCTTTAAGTGTGTGAGCATGCCCAGTATGACCTTTCAGTGTGATGCTGAATGGAATCCACTACATTTGTTGGAGTGTGTGAGCATGCCCAGTATAGACATTTATACTATATGTGTATGGAAAATCAAGTTGTATTTTTACATCAGGGCTCACCTTTGTGTCATAGATCAACAGGGATCATGCTGTGCCTACAGGGCTTCCATGTGACACTTTGCATAGGCTTATCAACATTTCTACATACAGGGGGAATAGCTATTCTTTGTACATTTCTACCCGGGGGCACACCTGATTGTTACTGTGGGTGTACATAGGATGTGGGTTTCACCTGACACTTGTACACATTTGCAATGCCTGCACTGCTATGTGCAGGACACCATTTCAGTCTGTACTGTTGCCTATCGTAGTGGCTTGAGGCATACTACTGTACTACAGATGTTGGCATCCAATGTCACGTATATTACACTGTGACTTCATAGCCTACACAACCCACATCACACCGCCTAGCCTGATGTTCTCGGTCTGCATAGGTGTGTGGGGGAGGTTACCTATTTGCCTCTTTAGGGGCATGATACTGCATTTCTTTGTATTTGCATTAGTGTACAATTGTCCTGTTGTGTCTGTGCCACTGAAATGCTATCATGGCTTAGTGGTTCAGTACTGTGACTATAGTGCGTAGTATCCTGGGTTCGAGCCTTTTTATTGCCATGCTGGGCAGACCAGACTGCTTAAGGAACAGTAAAGCAGATATGAGCATGTTTAACTGACTTTGCTCAACTTTGCCCAACCTTGCCCAACGTTTCCCGACGTTGCGCTAGTTGGCACGAGCAATTTTGTTTACATATACTAGATATTGGTAAAAGCTGTTTAGCACTGCTTTATATTGCTTAGAACATGACAATCATGCCTCAGGTGGTGCTGCAGGGCTGCCTATGTCAGATGTACATACTATACTCCCTATACATGTTTGGAAACGGGTAGTGTCAAGTTAGGCATCCCTGTTATTTTATGTGTGAGTCAGAGGGAGGTATCATTTCCAGGGTTCCTACTGAGCCAGTGTATGTGCTATGTATGTGCCTCTTTGCCAAGGCCAAGGCATACTGGGCACGCCTCCTTCTGCCTACTGGGGCAG
Organism: Protopterus annectens; assembly: GCF_019279795.1. Taxonomy (NCBI): domain Eukaryota; kingdom Metazoa; phylum Chordata; order Ceratodontiformes; family Protopteridae; genus Protopterus; species Protopterus annectens. The sequence goes on along the minus strand of NC_056730.1, from coordinate 610,920,696 downwards.
GCTCAGGTTGTTCCTCCTCCAAGTCATGCTGTGCCTGTGCAGGACTTGGCAATGGTGGGGGGCTGTTTGGCCCTGCCCCATGCTGTTCCTGCTGCAGCTGTTTTTGCAGGATCATATTGTGTAGCATGGCACATACCATGACAATTTGGGTACATGTAGTTGGTGAGTACTGCAAGGCTCCACCAGATGTGTCCAGGCAACGGAAGCATGACTTGAGCATCACAAACACATGCTCTATTACATTTTGTGTTTGTGCGTGTGCCTCATTATAGTGTTCTTGTTCAGGTGTGTGTGTGCATTTCTGATGGGTGTCATCAGCCACGGCTCCAGTGCGTATCCAGCATCCCCCACTAAGTGACCGTCAGGGATGTCCCCACTGGCAAATGTCTGGTACAGCTGCGACAGATGCCAGATATGGGAATCATGGTAGCTTCCAGGACAGCCAGCACACACATTCAGTATTATGCCTTGGGCATCACGCACGACCTGGCAGTTGATGGAGTGGAATCCCTTGCAGTTCATGTAGGCCCTACCCTGCTCACCGGCTGGTGCTTTGATATGTATGTGTGTGCAGTCAATTGCACCCACTACCTCAGGGTATTCCACTATTTGATGGAAGAGACGCATGTTGCTGGCCAATACCTCAAGAGAATTGGGGAAATATATATGATCCCCAACATGTGCTGACATGGCATTCAGGAACTGGTGCAGTACCCTGGATGCTGATGCCTGTGAAATCCCCATCATATCACCAGTTAGTCTCTGGAAGGTACCTGTTGCTAGTATTCTTAGACCAACACATACCTTGGTTTCCACTGAGATGGGTTCCCCTCTGTTGGTTCTGTGGGTGAGGCGTGGCCTGCACAGCTCAACAATTTGCTGCAGGAGCTCTCTGTCCACTCTATAGCACTCCACTATCTCCCGCTCATGTAGCCCCTGGTAGGTTACCCTGGGTCTGTACACTCTTCTCCATCTCCTCACTGTGGGTTGCTCAGCAGCATTCGCAATGGCACCACCTCAGCATCTTGCACATGTCGCCTTATAATAGCAATGGCAGCCCCTAACATTTTTTTGTCTCAGTTAAGCTTTTTAAGTTTTCACTTCTCTTTTTAGACTGCAGTTTTGCAGTGTTTCTAAGAAAAACATGGGGGAATGTTGTTTGTGGAGTTTTAAATGCTGGGCTGGGCTAGGCTAGTGTACTGCCTGTGTAACTGGCTAATTCTGATTGATTTCACCTGGCAGCTCGGCTAGTTCTCCTTGGTTAACTTCCTACTACTTCCTTTCCTTCCTTTTCCCATTTCTGTTCCCACAGGTGGCAGCGCTGTGCAAAAAACAGCAAACACACTCACACAGCCTTACACAGGCTTACACTGGCTTAGGCGGGTGCACAGTCGTGCATACATGCTTAGAGAGCCTTACACAGGCTTACACAGGTGCACACATGTGCACACAGGCTTAGACCGATTTACAGGCGTGCACATGCGCGCACACAGTGTAAGCAGCTTTGCAAGAAACTTCAGTGATAGCCACGGTGTACACCTTCAGTTTCTGGGTTTCAGTTTAGACGACTGTAGACACGCTTCTTCCAGTCCTGAGTACCTCATAGCAAACACATGCCACTCTGTTCCAATAAGCTTACAGTCTTTTTGATACATACCCCCTCATGATGTCACCTATCTTCTACTCTGTTACTCCCCTAATCCTACTCTTACACTCTAGGGACATGGTTCACATGGCAGGGAAATTTGGGATTCACTATCCTTATACTCATTTGCATAGGATTGCCTACTAATGCTTGGTTACATCTCTCAGACTGAGCTTCCCCCCTTAGCAACCACTACTCAGTCACCATATTGTCTTCAGCCTGCCATTCACCTACATGGCAGATGAATATTTTGAATAAAATACCTATTTGTGGCTTTTATTTTTTGTTTTTAGGGTTTTTAGAGTGCCGCACGTTTGCGCGGCGGTCTGCTATGCTTAAACATCCAAGATCTAGGAATAAAATTTTTTTTTTTATTATTTTGCAACGGATAAAAATGCCAATGGGCATATATTTGGCCATTGGCATGCTTCCTCAACTTGATGCATCCTTTATTTGGAGATGTCATAGCTCCGTTTTGCTATTTGCAGAACGGTACTCAGTTGCCAACCGAGTACATTTCTGCAAATAATACTACTCTTACTTGGACAGGTTCGTGTTTCCTGGATCGCAAATTTACCTCATTTGCATAACTTTCAGCAGCAAATAAGGTAATTTGCATAAACTAACCCTGTCCATGCAAGAGTCGTTTTAGGAGCTCTCTTGCACTCCCCTGCCAGCTGTTCCTGGATCGCTCGGCAGACATGTTGGCTTGCTGGCATCTTACTCTACTCTTAGACTCTGTGCAAGCCTTCGTGAATCTGGCCCCATGTCTCAGTCACTCAGTTACTACACAGACATCAATGTCTTCTAGGGTGAGAAGAGCTTGCAGGGAGTGGAGTTTGTTGTTTTGGCTCCTAGCATTGATCAGTTATACCTTCATATTTTCCTTTGCTTGTTTAATTATATTGGTAGGTTTATCAGGTTGACATTTTCTAAGAAAGGGCACCATTGGGGTGGGCAATGTCTTTGCCAATAATCAAAACCTAAAAGGGAACCTCCCAGGCTATATATATATATATATATATATATATACACACACACACACACACACACACACACACACACACACACACACACACACACACACACACACACACACACACACACACCTTATATATATAAATACTTGCATACATATCACATTTGCTTGGACCTCAGGGCTCTGCCTGCAGTTGGTCTGTTCTAATAACTGCTGCCACTTGTAAATAAACAAACACATAGTCAAGGTGAAATATGTGATTGCTATACTTGTAACTGAAAATGATTACATCACCTAGCTATACTACAGTAGTGATGTCATGTAGATGAACATTCTTCATCTTCTAAATACATTATTATTTAGAGCATATAACATTTATATTCTGTTGGTATTCATTTATACATATACACTAGATTATCTTGACTTTTGATATACACTGGTTAAAATGCCCACTAAATTAAGATATTCTAAAGAAACATTTATCAGTGCCTAAACCAGATTATGTTGAGCTCACAAAAAGGTGAATAGATGTCATCATCAATTAAGGTTACTGTGGTGGTGGTGGGGGGGACTCTTTACCCTGAGCTGTTGGAACCAAATGGCTGATTACATAAAGGTTGGGATGCAGGAGTCTGTACTGGTGGCACAAAATGGGGGCTTTGTCTAAAGAAAAAAAAATACGTTTTTATTTTTCAAGATCAGTTAAGTGGATATTTTGTATTGCTGACTGCCTTACAGTAGTGAAAATATCTTTGATCAATATCATAATCCAAGAAAGGTGCTTATCCCATTCCTCTATAGATTGGCAATTTTGCAGTATAAGAGAAGGGGAAGTGATAGACAATTCTGTATGCTTTGTTTTTAGGGAAAATGAATAAAGGATAATTTTCTTTATTTCAGACAGGAGACATTGGCATTTAGGATACCTTCTAGTATCTTGGTGTAACAAAACAGACAGACACACACAGACACACAGACACACAGACACACACACACACACACACACACACACACACACACACACACACACACACACACACACACACACACACACACACATGCATGCACTCAAACACACACACACACACACACACACACACACACACACACACACACACACACACACACACACACACACACACTGGTGTCACAGCTCCTTCACTGTGTGAATATGAGAATTTGACAACAAGTAGGATACATTAAGCTGCAGAAGGGAAGGTTTAGTTCTTTATATTGTTTTGCCATCTACAATTACAATAAATGTCAAAGAACTGATGTTTTTTATTAAATGTAAATTAAGCAGATCTACTGTTACTTACTAAACCAGAACACTCCAAAATTGAACTAATTAAAAAATATAAAACTTTGAAAATGTATTTTACAAAATTCTGCATAAAAAGGCTCTTTTTGCAGGATAAGCCCCATATCTCCCACTTATTTATTCTAACTTTAGAGATGCACTCACATGGAGAAATATGAAAAAATAAAGGCGCCAGGTAAAGATCCAGTAAATACAAAGCTGTATAACCTCTGAATTAGAATACAGAATTCCAGAAGACAAAAGGATACTTGAAGATTTGGAGAAATACCATATCCCTGACATCAGTGATGAAATTAATTTCTACAAGTAACAATTTGTTAAAGTCACTGAGTCCCATATTAAAGTGATAGACTGCACACCTCATCAGTGTCTTGAAATGTAAGTCTTACTTGACAAACTGTGGTTGCATAGATGTTGTCACTATCACAATTACAAATATAGGATGGGAAGAGTATAGTGGTATAAGTTGAAGTACCCTTAACACTAGATGTTCAAATTCCTTTCTGTTGCAGTAACCCTTAGGCTATATGGGTTGTCTCAAAAATCACTGGACCCTATCCATTCTTTCTGACTGCTGACTGGCTAATCACCAGGAGGGAAATCAGCAACAGAGTGAAGCTTTCTTCAGGACTTTCTTGCCCATGCAATTAGTGAAAAGACCAACAATTTTGAAATAACCAGCCAATAGTAATAGTAAAATATATAAAGTGGAAACAAACATAAACATAATTTATATCCCAACAACAATTACATACAAGTGTATGGGGGATGGAGGGTGGATGCAGTTTTTACAGCAGTGAGAAATTTGAACGTGCACTGTTATGAGTAACTGAAACTTACAGAACTGTACTGAGTTCACAATTCCCACTACTGCAGTAGCCTTTAGGCTACATGGGTCAAATATCAAAAACTATCCATCCTGGGAAAAGTATGGATATGGATCCAGGAGCCTCTGGAGAATGGTCCTTGCAAATTCTGACCTGGAGTTAGAAAAATAATCCAGTTTGTAATGCTGTGTAAAAGCATGTAGAGAGAACCATGTAGCTGCCTTTAGAATGCTTCTAGAGTCCATCCATTTCCAGTATGCTATCGAAAAATACAAAGATCTACAGGACTGAACATTGATATTTACTAGAATGGATTTACCATGGTAAGAATAACAAAAGACAATAGCTAAGAACAATCACATGAAAATTGTCTGTTTAGACACAGGATGTCCCTTTTCTGTCCCGTCCTTTTATGAGAAATAAAGAGCTGATCAGCTTTTCTAAAGGGCTTAGTTCTGTCAAGATAGCTCCTAAGCTGTTAATGCACAACTAGAGTATGCAGAATCTGTTTCTCCTCGTTTTTACTTTCAGGGTACAAAACTGGGAGATTGATGGCTTGGATCAAACTGAACTTTGAAACCACACTAGGCATGAATGAGAGAATTGTTCTTAAAGATATACTATCCCTATAGAATATCAGATAGGGCTCACCCACCATGAGAACTTGCAACAATAATTTTCTTGAGTGGCCAAAGCCAGGGTACCTTTTTGACTAGGCTTGTATAAGCCCTAGGGCCGATAGCCTAGTACCTACCTATGAACCTATGAAATATTCTTCTTGCAGATGTTGGAGCAATGACGAGTACAGTTTTCCAAGTCAAGAACCTGAAATCAGCTTAATGGGAAGGTTCAAAAGTTGACATAGTCAATTTCTCCAGCACATAGTTGTGATACCAAGGAAGAGCAATCTGTTTATGAGAATATCTCAGCTGCAGAACTCCTTTCAAAAACTATTACAACAAACAGAGAAGAAAGAGGAGGATCCATGGACAGACACGCTGAAATGGCCGCAAGATGAACCTTGATAGAGGAATAAGAGGCCAGAGGAAAATAACACACACAAATATTTGAGCACCAGTAGTAAAAAAATAAAAATCCCTGATGGCCCCTGGTTATTGACTAAGCAGTTCTACTTACCAACACAGGATTTCCCAGTAACAGGCTTTCTTGCCTCCTTTAATACTTGTTGCACATTCTCATGAAATAAGTGCCTAAAAAGAATTACAACTGAATCATCTAGGCAGTCAACTGAAGTTGGCTGATATTGAGGTACACCAAACTCCCCTGTGTTGTGTAAGTAGTAGACCCAGTCTATGAGATCTGTGGTAATTGCCCTTGGTCAATTCCTCAAGAAGGGAGAGCTAATGTCATCTGGGCCAAAAGGGGATAACCACAATTATTTTGTGGTATCCATTTGAATTGTCAGAATTACCCTGGAAATCAGGGCAAAGGGTGGAAATGCACAAGGTAGGGTGTGAGGTTGGCATAATGGTTAAGGCATTTGCCTTATAAACCAAAGGTGCAGGGTTTGAGTCTCACACGGGGTAATTGGTTAGGCTTAGAAATGGCCGACAAAGGCAGTTAGCCTAGTACTAACCTATGAACCTTTCCAAAGGAATGGAAATGCATCTATTTTCAAAGCTTGCTTGTAGGTAGCACAGAAACAAAACTCATCTAGTTGTTTGTTTTGAAAGGAGGCAAACAGATTTATTTGAAGTGTTCCCCATAACTGGATAAATTCCTGTAAGGCACCCTTGTTCAGTTTCCATTAGTGAGGGTTCATCTCAGCTTGTGCGCCACTATGTTCTGCTCTGACAAAATGTAAGATGCTTGGCAGCTTAACTAATGGTAAAGGGCTAACTTACAAACTATCATTACTCGCCACCACAGGAGTGGGTACAACCGGGTTCCTATTATGAGAGCGAAGATTCTTTTAGGTGAATATGAAGACGTCGACCCATATTGCGTGAAGTACATAAACCATGAAAGTTCAAAACCGCGAAGTTTGAAATGTCGATTTGTTTTGGTTGGCCCATCTGTGGTATAGCTCCGTAAGGTAAGTGTGCAATAGATAGGAATTTAGTGTTAGGATTTGGGTTAAGGTAAGTGCATAGATAGGTAATGTATGTAAGAGTTAGTGTAGTGTTAGAAGTATGTTTTTTTAAATGTACGTATGTATTTTTTTTATTTTGTTTGGGTGTATGTGTGTAGGGGAAGTGTGTGGTGGTTACGGACCTTAGGGTTAGGGAGTGGTAAGGAGAGTGCATAGATAGTTGTGTTTGTGGGGTTTAGTGTAGGAGGTAGGGTTTTGGTGTTTTAGTTTAGGTTAGAAGTAGGGTTTGGTTAGTGTATGTATGTGGTTTATTTATTTTGTTTGGGTAGGCAGTATGTAGCGGGTGGTGGGGTTGACTATGACAGTTCAATATTTTTTTTTGCGGTTTAGTGCGTTTGGGATTTTCGCAGTTCGTGGTATAGGGGTCAATGTTTTGGTATTCACGGATAGGGTTTTTCCCTTTGGTAATATAGACCCGGTACAACCTTGTACTGCCCTGCTTATTTATATACTACATGACTGGGGTATTATCTGTAATCACTTAGAGAGATCCTGAGGACCAAAAGTGATGGAGAGATTTCAAGGCATGGATTACAGCCAACATCTCTTAAATTGATGTGGTTTGATCTGTCTGAAAGATTCCACAAGTCTTGGACTATTTTTCCTTCTGGAAACTGCTCCCCATGCAAAATCTGAGATATCTATGGCAACACACTGAATTAGCGTCAGAGTAGAGAAGGAGAGACCTGATTCAATTGAATTTATTGTTCCCACCAAACTAGTTCAAATTTTATAAAGCACAAAACTGAAATTTGATAACTCCAGAGAATACAAATGCTGGGCTCACATGTTTTTCAGAAAGCACAGTATCTTTCTCATGTGAAATCTGGTAAGCGGTATCATGAGAATTATAGAACTCATGAACCCTAGGATTCAGAGAAATTCACTTGTAAAAGTCTGACACTGACTGGAGAAGTTCAGGAAAACATCAATACAAAGGTTCACCTTGTTGTATGTTAAAAAGGCCTTTTGAAGAGAAGAGCCTATAAAGTATCCCAGAAACACAATCCTGTGAGATGGAGTCAAGCAGGATTTTACAGTACTTATCTGAACACCTAGACTGGTCAAAACAGATATAACACATGTTAATGCCTCAACATCTGAATAAAGACTCTACAAAGATAAGCAATTTGTCTAAATAAGGAAAGATATTAAAGTAATTTAATTTGCATTAAGCTGCAACTGAGACTAAACAGTCTGTAAACACCTTTGGAGCTGTAGATAAAACCAAGTAATGCAGAGGACTGATAATGTGACCAAGAAACAGAGAACCTTAGACATTTTCTGAAGTCTGTGGCTATGGGAATATAGTAGCATGAATCGTTTAGGTCTAGTAACTCATGTAAGGCATATGAGTTAATAGGTTCTATAAGGTCGACATTATGAACTTTGGAACTTCCATGCAGAGATTTAGAAAGGAAAGAGCTAATACTGGTCTCAAAGTGGCCTCTTCCTTTGATACTAGAAACATTCTGGAATAGAAGCCTTTGCCCCTTTGAGTTAAATGAACTGATTCTATGACTCTCTGAGTGGTGTGTAAAGACTGAAGAACTTGAAAAATTTCTGTTTGGTTCCAGGGGTGGCAAGGCATTCCACTGAAAGGAGGTTTCTGAATCAAGTGTCATCTTCAGCTCTCCTGAACTACTTCTAACAACCAGCAGTGCATAGCAATTTTATGCTAAGGGAGAATGTTGAGGGACAATTTTCGATAATCTGTAGAGATACTGGCCAGGCAGAGACGTAAGATGATAAGGAATGCTGGCATAATCATTCAGTACTGTCTGTCTGTCCCTTTTTCTGAACAAACACAGTTTTTTATTGTTGCTACCCTCCGGCTATCTCATTTTTACATTTTGGTTGTCAGAAAAGAACTTGTTTTGTCTGTCTGTCTATCTATCTATCTATATATCAATCTATCTATCTATCTATCTATCTATCTATCTATCTATCTATCTATCTATCTATCTATCTATCTATCTATTTCTTTATTATAGTGTAAGTTGGAAGCCAATAAGTTTTGTATTGGGGTACATAAAATATCTTAGAAACTCCCTGAATTAATTTCCCTCTTTCATCATGTTGTTTGAGAACCTGGGTAGCAAACAATACCTCCTTATCTAAAGCTGAATCCAAGATTTCAGACTTTACCTCATCAGCAAACATTTGGTTTCATACTGAAGCAGATCTTCTCAACACTAGCAGAAGCAGTGGCCCTAGACACAGTATCTGTATGATCAAACACACTCTTCAATGCACGTTTAGATACCAGAGAAAGGTAGAAACAGTTTAGTTTAGAAAATAGCTTTCTTCTGTAGAAAGACTGGAAGCCAATTCTCTCAGACTGTCCATATGACAGCATAAATTTCCACATATATGCCTGATAATTCAGAATTCTAAAGGCTAACATGGAGGAAGAAGACATTCCCTTACCTATATGGTATAACATTTTAACCTCCTTATCACTTGGTGAAAGTTTGGTATTGAGCACCCGAATATTGCCAATATGAGACACAGTGGAAATAGCAGTAAGGTCTAAGGTACCTTATACAATATATATGCCTTTTTAGGGACAGAAGGCTGGGTATCAGGATGCGTACAGGCAGCATTCAGCACATCCTCCAGAGCTGGCAGTATAGGAGGGATAGAGAGGAATTAGATACATCCATTTCTAAAATATTATAAATATCTCCTCAGTTCAGAGGGAACATCTACTTGTTCTCATAAAATGCCTCCTTCATCCTTGTAATGCTCTGAGTAAAAGAAAATTCCTCCTCAGGAGGATAAGACTTAAAAGTTTTCCTCACACTCCAAGAGTTGAGCTTAGGAATCTGGAAGAGAAGCACCATCTCTGTCAAAGTCAGAATCATCAGACCCTGTTTCTTCAGGAATAGTTTGAAAAGGAATGCCCATCTGAACAGGTTTATGCATACCAGGACTTACTGCCTGTAATGTCTGTTTAGCTAATGTAAGGAACTCATCTTCTTTTAACAGTAATAACGTTATCAGAAGAACAATGTTTAATTTTTTTTTTTTTTTTTTGTTATTAATAAGAATTTGAGCAAAAGAAGAACAACTGGAAGAAGTAATGTCTGCCTGGTCTAATTACCTTTTGCTCTGGTTACCCTTAGAATAATCTCCCAGAGTGTCTCCCAGATACAGAGAAGTATAGTTCTCCCATGGCTGTACAGGACACTGGATCAGCCAAAGAGGATGTGGCTAACCACTTGTCCATGTTGGCCAATAGGACTATAACAGAAGGAGCCGGTGAAGTAAGTGGGTGGTCTGAGGTACAACCAGTGGCCTCTGCAGGTTAGCCCACTATCGTCTGAGGCATACATTGAGTCTGCAAAAATGGCAAAGACTCCTGGGTAAAAGATTTTTTTCTTTTTAGGTACTGTGGGAAAAAAGGCCGATGGACTGGAGTGAGTATCTATGTTTTAAATGGGGAAGTAGCACCGAAAGTGGTAGGTGTTGCTGGAGCTAATCAGTTGTAAGGTAGGTCGTTAGTGAGTGTTCACAGGCAGTACACATACACTCACAACACTTTCCCCAGTTTCTTAGGTTATAAAAAATAAAAGTCAAATAGAATTTCCTTGTCAGTACTGTTCAAGGACTCGTGCACACAATGATATAATCAAAATAGCAGAGTGGATGTCAAGAATTGAGCATAAGTGTTTTAGTGACATAATTTAGCACTCATTCTTCTGTAAAATTTTCTTTATCACAAAAATCGTTTACATAAGCAGTACATATTTTTTCACAAAATTAGCTGCAAATATTGTAATAAACACTGAAGTCAAAATAGCTGTCATTAACAAGAAAATGCTGATATCATGGAAAATATGAGGTTTCTTACAAGGAAATAGCAAGTTTAGTCAAAAGACTGGAACATTGCTGTTTTACTTAACAGGGCAATAATTTCTGAGTGGAGAGGTTCCCAAATCTGCCAGAATCAAAGCTCTTAGCTTAATGCTGCTCCTGAGAGGCCAGAGAGATGCTTCTTCACAAGATGGCAAAGTACTGAAGAAAGCTTCATTCTGGCTGCGATTTCTGCTCTGAGGATTACTGAAGGAGTGTGTGCTTCTGTGTGTGTGTGTGTGTGGGGAGGGGGATTAGCCTGAGTGTTTTGAAGCTGGCTAATTGTTGTTTCCTAGACAGAAAGCAACCAATATAGCCTAAGGGCTACTGCACCAGTGGGAATGATGAACATCAAAATTTGAACTTGTCACTTCTTAATGGACATGTGACGTTTAAAGATTTTAAGAATTCATTATGTATTCTTGGATAATTAGCATACTTTGCAGTGCTACATATACACATGAACCACTAGTAATTAGTATGGGGACAAAAGAAAGAAAAAAAATGTAGCTACTTTTAAGGCTCAGAACTGTCACTTCTACAGCAGGGAAACAATAGAAGTATCTGAAATGGCATTTTGATTGCAATCTCTGCTTCAGACAATAAGCACCCCCAATTCCATACAGCCACAATTCCATACAATAACATAAAGCTGACTACATGAAGCTGGCTGACAGGTGAGGCAGACTCAGAAGGGAAATGACTGACAGTCCTTGATGCTTTGCCAGAGATGGCCTGCATCTGTCACCCCTGGGCTTCCGCATACTGGCCAAGGCTCTTGACACCCCTATAGTGCCTTTTTTTAGGCAGTGTTCCAAAGACCAAATTATCACCATAACAGCTACAAAGAAATGCAATCCGAGGGTCATGCTACTAAATGCTAGAAGTCTAAATTTCAAAATGCACTCACTCGAAGCACTCCTTATAATGGAGAGCATTGACATTTGTGCTGTAACAGAGACCTGGCTCAAGGCAGCAGAAAAAACCCCTGCACTACCAGGCCATAACTAATTCCACACCTTTCGGCCCCAGAACTTGGACTGAAGCTCCAAAGGTGGTGGTGTTTCCATATTCATAAAGGATGCGCACACCTGCATACTGGTAACACAATATAACGCGTCTGAGATACTTCAGGTGCAGCTAACATTGGGTAAGACAGCGATTCAGGTTGTAGCCTGCTATAGGTCCCCAACCATGTCCCAAGACTCACACTCCATGTTCCTAAGCACCCTGGAGAATATTAGGGTCCAACTTAACACTCTCATACTGGGTGAGTTCAACTACCCCTCCATTAACTGGGAGAACTACTCATGTACCAATACACTTGCCCACCGTTTCCTGGAATTTATTAATTGCAATGCCCTGGACCAACTTGTTCTTACCCCCACTAGAGGTAGCGACATCCTTGACCTGGTCATTACTAACATGGGCAACCGTTGCTCTACATCAATAGCCAACTCCTCCCTGGTTAGATCCGACCACAAACTAATCACCTTGGAAATCCCCACCCCCCACCCCACCCACCGCAAAGGTAATCACCATGAAAAACTTTTCCAAAGCTAACTTTGGACTCCTAAAAATAGAGGTGGCTAACTTCATGGCACCCATGCACATGGAGAATAGTTGCAGGAGCGCTGAATCATACACCAGTGCACTGTACGAACATGTACACAAATGCATGGATTTCACCATACCCAATAGAACCAAGACACTCTCCTCCAAAAAAAGGAAGCCAATCTGGTGGTCCTCTGCCATAAACAAACTCTACAACAGAAGGAGGAAACTGATGCAGAATAAGGTGAAGTCCCAAGACTGGAAAAACTCCCTTATCAGCCTCAACAAAAAGTTGAGATCCCTCATCAAATCCTCTAAAGCTAGCTATGAAAACAGAATTGCAGCAGATAGTAAAGACAACCACAAGGCCTTCTATAATTATGTAAAGAATCTCCATGGCAATACCCAGATTTTCTCTGAGCTACTGCACAGTGGTACCTCCTATACTGAGACAACAGATATTGCCAATATACTGGCTGACAGATTCAGTGCCAACTTTACCCCCCCCCCCCCAAAGGACCTGTGACAATACCAGTAGATTGCCAGGCACCCAGTATTACTGCTGCACTGGTTAAAACAGCACTGTCCAAGGCCAAGAATACAGCTTCTATGGGACATGAAAATACCCCTGGCTGTGTTCTACATGAACTACAGAGTGAACTGGTACCTCACCTGTGTGCCCTGTTCAATCACAGCCTCACCTCAGGCTTTGTCCCTACCGAATGGCACACTGCTACAGTCATCTCTCTCCACAAAGGAGGAGCGACTACAGACCCTGGGAACTATCGCCCCATTAGCCTGATGAGTTTGATATGCAAAGCTATGGAATGCATCATCATGGACCTAATAAACAAGGATATAGGGAATCTCCAAACTCGGAATCCCACACAGTTTGGTTTTTGTGAACGGTAGATCATGCCTACTCAACTTGGTCAACTTCGTCACCAGAGCTGTGGATGAAGGCAAGGTGGTTCATACAGCCTACCTTTATCTGGCCAAGGCCTTTGATACTATTCCCCACTCAGGAATCATAGAAAAACTCACTAAGCTAGGCATCAACCCCTATATCACTAGGTGGGTTGCAAACTGGCTCACAGGTAGAACTCACAGTGTGAAAGTAGCTGACTCCAAGTCAGACTGCCTGCCAGTCATGAGTGGAGTCCCACAGGGTACGGTCCTGGGTCCTCTCCTGTTTGGTATCTACTTCTCTGAAGTCCAGGCCAACATGAAGGGACTCTGGCTGACAAAGTTTGCAGACAATTGCAAATTGGGAGCTATTATTAACCACCCAAGTGATGCTGACATCCTACAGAAAGGCCTCACTGAGACCAACGACTGGTGTCAGAACCATGGCCTTAAGCTCAATGCCAAAAAATGTGTCATCATCCCCTTTGGGAAAAACTCGGTTCCCATGAATTACCACTCTGATGGTAGTTCACTGAACATTGAAGGCATTATAAAAGATCTGGAAACACAGGATTTTCTCTCTCTTTTGACAACCACATTGCCACTGTTGTCAGAAAGTCCTTCTATGTGGCACATCTTGTTACTAAGGGTTTTGCATCCTGGATGAAAGAGGTCATTGTCTCCCTCTACTCTTCCGTCATTAGGCCAATCATTGAGTACAATGCCCCATTTAACATGTACCTCACTAAACACCTGCAACAACTTGAGAGGCCGCAAAAGTACCTCACAAAGAGGATCCTAGGCCTTAAACATTTGTCCTATATGGACAAACTTAAAAAACTCCAACTATTCTCTGTCTCATATTGCCTGCTTAGAGGCGATCTCTGCTTGACTTACAAAGCCATGTCTGACCCAGCACTGTTAGAAATGCTACATTTAAAGAAATCCCAATCCCTCGTCACCACACAGTCCAGAGACCTCAACTTCATTAGCACAATCAACAAAACATGCTGAAGGGACAGGTTCATAACCCAGAGACTGCCCGTGCTATGGAATAGACTTCTGAGACATGTCAAGCAGAGCACCTCACTGTCCCTCTTCAAGAGAAATCTTGATGAGTGGATGGGAAATAGAAAATTCACCCCAGGGATCACTCCAGTGGCTTTACTCGACAGAGGCACTGGGAACTAAGGTCGGGTGGCACGATGCCAGGGTAATCCTATGGGCTAGGTTTGTAAAGGCTCCAGGGCAATTAGCCTAGTACACACCTATGAACCTATATGACTCTGCAGATGACTAGAGTACAAGGAATAAAAATCAAAATAGTACTGGTGGTGCACACAGCTCTGGCTCATACTGTCATATGTGTTAGTGGATCAGACGATCACAACCTGGCCTGAAGTACACCATGCAAACACAGCCAGTGGTAAATCCAAATTAACTATTCATATTACATATATTTGGTTCTTTTTTACATAAAAATCACATCTCCTTTGCATTCAGTTACATTTTATGGATAATATGTATTTTCTGACATTGTACTATCGGTTGATTAAACCAGACTTCATTGCTACCTCAAGTAGTAAATATGCTACTGGTAAATCAATGGAAACCATGATAAAGTTTCTTTAACAGAGCCTGTTTTTCTAACATTTGTTCCATCATATATTTACATGGCAATAACAACCAGTTATGAGAATCCAAATTAGGGTAACAAATATTTTTTTAACATTTCTTTTACTATTAATGGTATGCCATCTCCATTCTGTGGTCTGACTGTAAATTAACAAGCTCCACATTCCATACTATAAAGCATCTATGCATTCTCCTTTTAAATCTTTTTAGGTTGCATTCAGTGGTCTTGTTCACAGAGGTCCTCTAAGTACTTACTTTCTGCCATAATATATCATCTTACATATTTCTATAGTGTTAGGAAAAATATTGTTACAATGGAATTTGTTAGATAAACTATTCACAGCTGTACTTTCCTGCACTCTGCTGAAAATTACTCATGATTTGTAAGAAAAAGCTATTAAGCCAACTAAATAGTAATACATTTTATTTGTTCTTTTGCAATTGCTTTAAGTGAATTGTAGCCCTGATTCTTCTCATGCATGCCTCTCAACTGTCCTTGATTTTCAGGGATGTTCCTGATTTTAACTCAAATTTTAGGTCTGTCCCTCTTAATATCTGTTAAAACTAGTGACTGTCAGAGAAAAGTTGGTGACTACACTTAATATACAATGACAGTAATTAGAGTTACAGACTTATTTAATTTAGAAAATGTATATTAATTCATGTTATTTTACTGTGTCACTGTCTCAAGTTCATAGTGCTAATATTTTAAGTGTCCATGATTGTCCTTGATTATTCCTGGATTTGTCCCTGATTCTGTTGAGATTTTTTCCTGATAAGAGCTATGCTCTTGTGTCTTTCTGCAAAAATAGGCATGGCAACAAAATCAGTGTGCTAACAGGTGTGACTATGAAGCTTTGGTGCTGCAGTGATGTTCCCTACAGCAGTATGCAGAGACCCTGTTTTGGATAGCTACACTATGGCTGGGATTCACAGACAAGCACGTGACTTTGCTTCACAGGGTGGCACCTATCTTAAAAGACATGCATTATATATTGTCTTTGCATCACCACAAACTTCACATGATGATACCTACATCTGCACTATGAGCTAATCATCTTCTCAGCTAATATCTTCTGGTTTGAATCCCCACAAACTTCACATGATGATACCTACGTCTGCATTATGAGCTAATCGTCTATGAATCCCAGCTAATATAGTCTGCAGTTCAGTTATGTGTATTTTTACTGTTTTTATTTTTTAATCTGGAGTGGTACAAAATGCTGCATAGTGTACTGCATGCTTACTTGAAAAGAAATGAGAAAAGCTAATTATGCATAAGTTGTTTGCAGAGTAATTTACAAATACTGCAATACACCCTATAAAGAAGAATTAGCACACCTGATATGGAGTATAATTTCAAGGCCTGCTGAAGGTCTAAGAAACAGTGCAAACACAAAGTAAATGGAAAAAAAAACAAGCTACAGAAAAGTTGTAAAAAAAATACATTTCTACAGAAAAGTTATACAAAAATGACACATAAGAGTATACGACTGCAGGTAATGAAGGGAAGGCCTTTTCCACTTACCATAGATCTGCTGCAGTGCCTTTCTGTCCAGCATGTCCAGCTGTACTCTAGTGTTCTGTGTGATGTAGTTTGGCTGCATTATGGAGGTTTTACGTGAGGAATGAGTTAGTCCAAGGACATGGCCTATCTCATGAAGAGCCACCTAAATGGAGAGAAAGAAAATATATTTTCATCTATTTTCAACTCCAGCTGATGCGTGTGATGACTTCTAAAAACATACATATGAAAAGATCAGCTGGCCAGCTTGCATACACAGGCTAGTCATCCATCTATGCTGCTAGTGTTCCTGAGCAAGTTGCAATTTAGATTTACGTAAGACAGCTGTTTAGGAAAAAGACAGTCAGCTGATACAAGCTCTAGTTTCCACTGGATCTGGTTAGGTCTGCCACTGGCACCCTGGTAACAGGAACAGAAACTATCAGCCTTTCTCAGCAATAACGGCACACACAGAATGTGTATACAGATATGTACTGTGAGTGCTATATACGCTCCCTGAATTCCACAACAATAATCCATGTGCCAAAGGGTACAAGAAAATAGACGCAATGATAGGAAACAACACTATGATTCACCATCCTGGATCTCTGATCCTCACCCATATATTGTGTTGGAATAAATAAGCAGGTGTAGTTTATACACCATATATATATATATATATATATATATAAATATTTAAATATATATATATATATATATAAATATATATATATATATATATATATATATATATATAAATATAAATATATATATATATATATATATATATATATATAAATATATATATATATATAAATACATATAAATTAATATTATATATATATATATATATATATATATATATATATATATAAAACTGGATCTACTCTGGAAGCTTGAACTTTCAAAGCTTCAAACTTCATATGGTCGAAAACTTCAATTAAAAAAAAAAAATTTTTTACATTTATGCAGGGGGCAAGCCCTCCTTGCACCCCCACATCCCCTGCTAACTAAATATACCAACTCTGAGATCACACTTACAATGAAGAGTATGGTAAATTTCCCATTCCACACTGAACAGCAATCTCCATTTAAACCGTTCGAAGTTTCAGAACTTCAGTCTTATGGTCTTGACCATATGAAGTTCAAAGTTTTGAAACTTCGAGCTTCCAAAGTAGACCCATATATATATATATATATATATATATATATATATATATATATATATATATATATATATATATATATATATATATATATATATATATATATATATATATACACGAGTTGAATAAAAAACAAGGAAACTCACTGAAAACACAAACGGAACACCACTGCAGCCAGAACGATGTAAAAGAAAAGAAACGCAATTTATTTAAAGACCAAAACAGCGTTTTCGCTTCCAGAAAGCCAGAAGCTTCATCAGCAGTTGAAAGGATTAAAACCTAATGCATTTAAAACAAAGTAACTGGCGCTTGTTGACGACATCACCACAAGCGCCACAAGGTTGCTTAAAGGGGCAACGATGAAACTTAAAAGGGCAACAATAACAAGGAGAGTGGGTAAATACAAATACATAGTATGCCCTGTGAAACTTATATACAAAAATTAAAACATTCTATAATGAAGTGTGAAGCTAAAAAGCTGTATATAGTGAATATCAATAGACAAGAGCAACTAAATATACTACTGCATCGGGTCACCTAACAGGAGCAAGCAATATAAAAAAAGCTACATATCAAAGGAAAATCAATATGTTGAGGTTGCTATTGCTTTAAACTATAGATGGAATAGAACACTGAATGGGCTTAACCCTAGCAAAGCATTATATGCAACATTATTCACTGTCCTTGGAATTGACCAATGGGATAGGTTGGTACGCCACCAAGAGTAAAAAAGTACTATCTAAGGTAGCTCTTATATTTAAGAATTGCAGCAATGTTACAGTTTTCGTTTAGCCCAGGAAATGAAAAAGGCGTCCAGTTGAGTTGCCATTCGAGCTCACGAGTCTCGACAATGAGAGATTGTGGGCCACCTCTGATATCCATGCTGATATGATCAATGCCCATGAACAGGAAGCTGTGGCCGCTGTTGTTAAGAATATGTTTTGACAACGCGTTGTCGCTTTTCTTATTGTTGATAGCGTAGATGTGTTGGTATATACGGTCACAGAAGCGTCTATCCGTTTTACTAACATAGAAAGCTGCGCAGCATTGGCAAAATGCTACGTATACTATGGCCTTCGTTTTACAATTAATTTTGTGATTGATGAAATATTTCCTCTCCCCAGTGATGAAAGAGTTACCTACTCGCAGGTATCTGCACCATTTGCAGCACCCACAAGTAGATGTGCCCTTTATTCTCGTCAAGTGTTCACATTTCGTATTTCTCTGTAAAATATATTTAAGATTATTACCCCTCCTGTAAGTGAAGATAGGAGATAAACCTAACCTATCGTGTAGCCCCGAATTCATGATAAAAAAACAGTTCTTCCTCATGATGGAGCAAATATGCCTTGAGTTTGTGTTGAAGGCAGTAATGAAACTGGCCGAGAAGTCAGGGTCCTTTTTGATGTCCACAACAATAGTATCCTGCCCACAAGATGGATCCAAAAGCAATGGATCCAATGTGTCTAATGGTCTTCCACTTGGTGAGGGGGGAGATCTAGAGGAGAGAAGAGGTGTGAGAAAACCCTCCAAACGTTTAGAGGAGACTTCCACAGTCAAATCAATGACCAAGTCTACCGGGTATCCTCTGTTTAAGAAGAAGTCTTTAAGTAAGGCACATTCTTTTTTGAAGGCTTCATCGGTGCTGCACATACGGGCTGCCCTCACTAGTTGTCCCTTCACAATCGACCTCTTCTGTTTCCAGGGGTGACAACTTGAAAAATGCAAGAAGGAATTGCAGTAGGTGGTTTTCCTAAAAATGGAAGAACAAAAATTGTTGTTGAAATTGTCCTTTACCAGTTGTACATCCAAATAGTCGATGACAGAGGAAGAGAAATGGTGTGTGAATCTTAAAAATTCAGTTGTGGAATTCATGTATGAAATGAGTTCCAGAGCTTCCTCTTCACCTCCTTCAAAAAGGATGAAAATGTCGTCCAAGAATCGTGTGTAGATTTTTGAACAACTGAGAAAAATAGGAGAATTAAATGGGAAAAATTTCTCCCAGTAGGCTACAAATAGATTTGCAACACAACTGCCACACGGGGAACCCATTGCAATTCCTTTCTTTTGCAAGAAGTATTGATTGTTTGAAAATGAAGAAATTAGAGGATAAGACAATGTCAAGCAAGACCGTGACAATATGAATGTCATTACTGGGAGCCCCAAGTTCCCGAAGCATGAGTTCAATCCATTCAACCACTTCTATGTGAGGGATGGAGGTGTACAAATCCACCACGTCTGTAGTCAGGAAATTAAGATCAGCGTTGAATTGCACATCATTAATCAAGTTGAGGAACGCCCAAGAGTCTTTACAAATCTGCGGGATAGATTTCAAATATCTACCAATGATGTTATCAATGATACGGGCACAGGGGTGCGTGATAGAACTTCTTCCATCAACTAGTGCCCGCATAGGTGGATCAGAAAGGCTCTTGTGGATTTTGGGGATCCCAAACATGACTGGTACTTTAGGCATGGTGATGTCAACAAAATTGTAAGTATCAATGTCAATTCTGCCTTCCAGGAAAAGATCCCTAAAATACCTTCTAATTCTTTTATATGCAGTGGACAGCTCGTTCAAGGATGAAGTAGCATAGGCAGGGGAATCGAGTACCCTCAGCATTCTCCTGGTGTAGTCTTCCTTGTCGAAGATAACTAGACCACCTCCCTTATCTGGTTTAATGACTCGGACAGCTTTATCGCAGAGATTGTTCAAGCTTGCGACTTGATCCTGGGATATATTCCTTGTTGATCTTAAGTTGCGGTTGTGGAAAAATAAGTGTCTCAGGTCAAGTTCACAGGCGCTTTCAAAGATGTGAAGACCAGGGTGTAAAGGAGGGTTGAATAAACTAGTTAACTTCAATTTGTTGTCCAGTGCAGAAGATTCACTATTGAAAAAAACTTTCAAGTTTAATTTCCGCACATAGAATTTAAGATCCACCAGTGTTTTAGCTAATTTAAATTGGTGGTCGGGTACAAAATTTAACCCTTTTGCCAGAAGTTCAACCAGTTCTTGGTCAATCAAAGTATTAGAGAAATTGTAAATGTGGAAGTCGCCTTTAAGATTGGAAATGACATGAGGAAGGTTGTCGTCACCAGAAAGGCAGACTGTGTGGGGTGAAATTTCATCCATTAATTCCACCTCTTGTACCTCTGGTTCCGGTTGCCCTTCTTCCCTAAAAAAGGCCTCTGTTGATTATTGTAGTTGTGTGCTTTATTTTGGTTTTTAAGCCTATTGCTTCTTCTAGGCCCTTGCACAGGACTAGCCGGACTATTAGTGTCTGTGATGTCCTCATCACAGAGGGGCTCTTCCAGCATTTCGTTATCACATCTATTATGTGCTGGGTCATCCCTTTCTGCATAGATATTTTGTCTAGTAACCTTTTTTGCCAGATTCGGGTACGCACAGTGCGTCTGGTAAGCCAACCTGTCTCTTGTTAACTTTTTGCCCTTGTTAACATTAAGTTTGGACAGTAGAGCATCAATGCTGGTAAAAATACGACCATAGTCATATTTATACCTAACAAAGTTAATATCAACTTTAATCGCGTATATATATATATATATATATATATATATATATATATATATATAGAGAGAGAGAGAGAGAGAAGTATACAGCTATATTTCTGTATATAACTATACGCATGTGTGTATGTATGTGTATATATATATATATATATATATATATATATATATATATATATATATATATATATATATGGGTCCACTACAGAATCTCGAAAGCTCATAATACCGAAGCCCATAATCCTGAGACCAAAATCCGAAAATTCAAAATCCCGAAGCCCAAAATCCTGAAACTCAAAATCCTGAAAACACAAATAATGCTAATATGTCAATATAAAGACACTAATATCTACCAACTGACCCTGACCCTAACCCTAACCCTAAGGTCCATCACTATCGCACACTCACCTGACCCACGCCTAACCCTAACTCACTTAAACCGCCCCAACCCCAATATTTGTCACTATTGCATACATGCCTAACCTGCTTCTAACCCTAACTCACTTAAACCGCCCCTAACCCTAACATAAAACCAACCGCACACTTACCTGAACCCAACGCATGACCTAACACCACAGGGCTAACAATAGCAAAGCCACAATGACGTCCGTATGTCCATTTTGTGTTTTCAAGATTTTGAGTTTCAGGATTTTGGGCTTTCGGGATTTTGAATTTTCGGGATTTTGGTCTCAGGATTATGGGCTTCGGTATTATGAGCTTTCGAGATTCTGTAGTGGACCCATATATATATATATATATATATATATATATATATATATATATACACACACACACACATATGTGCACATATATATATGCACATATGTATATTTATAGGTGCCGTGTGTTTGGTCGACCTTTGCTTTGGTTGAAAGCTGGAAGAGCAGTGTTGTTTCTTTGAATGTTTGGCTTACCTAATGATCATTAATAATATATTCCTTCCTGGAACTGCCACTAATCCTGCCTCAAATAACACTCCTTCTGAGATAGCTGCTCAATTTAGCGTACATTGTATAGAAAGCAATACAGCCCTTACTAAAGATTTTCCACCTAACAAGCCTGACATCCTCCCTCTTCAGATAGCACCCCCTACATTTCACCTATGTCTAAGATGAGGAGCAGGGACAAAGACAGGAGGCAGAAAAAGTCACTTGTAAAAACTGCTGTACCTCCACTGCTCAACTAACACTTCTTGACTCTACTATCCACAACTAACATTGTTTACCTATAACTTTCTGCTTACTACTCTACCTCCTAATTGGTACATTACCCTAATGCAACTGAATAACGTGTGGAACTTCCTCATTAATAACTCATGCATAACCATGTTTACAGCTGTTTCACCACAGATGATTGCATATAATATGATTCATTTCAATATGATATTGTAATTGTATTAGCATGAAAGTATATTTTTATTAATTAAACTACTATATCTACTTCTAATATTCACAACCAAATTACCATTCCATCACTACTTCTCTATAAAGAATTAAACTTGCTTATTCCCCCGAACAGCTCAGTCTACTGCATGTCTTAAATTACTCCTGCCTGTCTTATACACCACTCTTCAATCTGTAAATTCTTAGCAGAATATTTGTGGATATCAGTACAAGTTTTATTATTCTGATTACTTTGTTAAACATTCACTGAATCAGTTTTTGCTGGAAAAGCTCACCCACACTCTGCCACAGCTTGCTGTGAGGGAAAGGTTAGTTTGCTTTTGATTTCTTGTACTTTACATTACTTTGTCTTTTTCTATTTTGTATACTGTGATTTGTTTTCTTTACACTGTTTTTCTTGTATTCTGCTTCCAATTGCATGTTAAAACTTGAAAAGAGACCATTGCTGTGTCTCTTGTGAGTCAGACAGAATTTTCTCCCACACTTTCACCCTGTTACTGATGTGTTCTTAAACATCACTGTCATTCTAGTTGCCTGACCCTTATGATAGTTTGACCATATATCTCCTTCCCGCTCTCATTCACTGGCTGGTGTGAGTAAACACAAAACTATTATTTTGTGAAATCCCACCCCTTCAACTATTTACATTTACTGGCCATCCCACTGTATTCTACAGCATCAGAATATAAAAGTGCCCACCCCCTTCCAATCTATCTTGCTATTTTAAAAACAGTGGCTCTCCTCTTAGACAGCTAAAACTTAAGTTACATATTTTCATATCTAACTGCTTAGTGTACACTGCAGTGTTTAGGATAAACCATTTTCTTCATCTTACCTTTAAACATCTTCTTCAAGACCACCAGTTACTGGACTGCCCACACCCGCATTCTGCCTCTCAGTAGTCTTCTTGGAATTAGTGCATCTGTTTTCTCCTGGTGAGAGAAGGAGTACAGGGACATTATTTCCTGGAGAATGCAGATCACCAGAATGCCTAATAGCTGCTTTATAGGTGACAGCTTGGAATCTGTGCTTATATTCTGGTCCTGGTGAAAGAAGCTGCAGAGTGCATTGAATCCTGACTGTTCCTGGTTGGAGAGTGATTATCTGTGCTTAACGTTCCTGATTGGTCTGGTTGCTATTCAAGGCATTTACCAGGAAAAGGCTACAAGCCTACAGACCCTTGCATCATCTGGGATAAGGCTGTGGATCACCAAACAGGCTGTGGCCTGCTTCTCATCTTGGGATTGGTGCTAACATTTTGCTTCTGGTGAGAGAAGAAGCAGAAGGAGCATTGTATCCCAACAGAGTGAAGCTGTGCTGAGACCAGCATTAGTAGTAGCCAGGCAGTAGCCATTCATGCGACTCCCTTCTTTTCATCATTCTTGACAAGTTAACTCTTTGTTTTCAGTAAGTACTGCTTGATTTGTTTCTAACTTCAGAATATCCGCCTAAATACTTCATCTTTACATTTTCAGGGTCTATGTAATAGTTTCCTCTCAAGTGTTTGACAGTGCTTTGTATAGACTCAGACACCATGAGTGACAGTTTTCTTAAAAAAGCACAACTGAAATTTCTCCATTGCCTAGTTGCACACAGGACAATTAGTTTGCAGTGGCAAGCACTGTCCCCATAGTTGCAAACCAGATACTCCTGACAGTGATTGATATTCTCACACCAACTGTCTAATCAATTAAAAAGGGTCTGTTGCCATGGATATCAACTTTCCTACTGCCTCTGTTACTGTCTTTGTGGATATGGCCATCCCGAGGCAATGTAGAAATTGCCTCATGTTTACTGACAACCAGTTAATTCTCAAACAAGCTGATATGGTATGTGAGAGATGTATTTACACAATGTCACTGGAGGCAAAGCTCTCACTTAAAAGTACTCCTAATGTCAATAAGGTTGTCAGTAGTACACATGTTGCACCCATCATGCACAATTCAAAGCAGACATATTGACCCACATATGCTGAGGCACTTAATTGTAAACTTCCTAAACCACAAAGACATCCTAGATGAAGTACACATAACAAATACCCTCGGTAGCCCCAAATGCACTCTTTCAAAACAACACCCACATCAACACATACAGCTACATCTCATGGAGCCTCTACCTATAAGCCCATAAGGCAAGCCACCACACAATCCAACATTCTAGTCACTGGAGACTCCATCATGAGGCACACTGATGTCCCTCTCACCAGGCTGAGCAAAGAAAAAGTCATGGTCAGTTGCTTATCAGGGGCTAGGATCTGCCACATTACACAGGCATTCAAGTCAGTGGACCACAATTACCAATATAACTCAGTCATAGTCCATGCCGGAGTAAATGACATGAGATGTACCTCCCTAGACTATATGAAGAGAAACATCATGAAGCTCTTGGAATATGTGTCTCAAGCTGGTATGAGCCTAGCATTGAGCAGCATTTTACCTTCTCCAAGGATGATGCCACAATATGAATAAAAGATGATTGACGTTAATAATTGGCTTAGTTTCTGGTGTCATTCTAAGGGGGTGCAATATCTGTCAGCATGGAAGGAGATAGTCAACAGACCATGCTGCTTTGCCAGGGATGGTCTGCACCTCTCTCCTCTAGGCTTTTGAATATTAGCTAAAACACTGTCTTCCTCCATACTGTCTTTTTTAAGCAATGCCAAACTGAAAGTACTTCCGACACAGCAAATCAAAACCAAGAAAATCTAAAGGCATTACTGCTCAATGATATGGAGTTTGAATAAAAAACTCCACTCCCTAGAAGCTCTCTTTTCCCCTAGAGAATGCTGATGCCTATTCGGTCAATGAGACATGGTTTAAAGCCACAGAGAGCACACCACGGCCAGCTACTTCACACGCTGTGACAAAAGGTGGAAGTGTCTCTGTTTACATCAAAGATAAATATACTTCAAGGCTGGTCAAACAGAACAATGCACTTGAGCTGCCCCATGTTCAGATCATCATAAGAAAAATCCAATACCACTTCCTTGCAAGCTATAGGTCCCCTCTATGACCCAAGAAACCAATATCATGTATTTAAACTTATTAGAAACACTAACCATCCAACCCAATACCATATTCATGGGTGACTTTAATTACCCCACTATTAAGTGGGAATCCTATATGACACCAAACGTACATGCACAGAGATTCCTGGATTTTGTAAGCACAAACTTCCTAGACCAGATAGTTAATACACCAACTAGGGGTGCAACCATACTGGATGTGGTCCTCACTAATATGAGACAGTGCTGCACACCCCTACTGTAATGCCTTCCCTGGTAATGTCAGACAACAAAATGGTCTCCTGTGAAGTAAAATAAAACAAAACCTGGACCTCCAGCTAAACCTGGAATATTCAGGAACTATTCTAAGGCTAACTTCCTGCTATTAAGTGAGAACCTGGCGAAATTTCAAGCCCCCATAAACTCTGAGAACACTGCTGCCTATGCAGAACTGCTCACAGAAAGTCTGTACAAGTATGTTAATAGCTGCATAGAGGCAGCTGTACCCACCAGGAAGAAATACAGAACAAACTCAAAAAACAAGCCACCCTGGTGAAATCACAAAATCAACAGGATGTATAACAGGAGGAAGGAAATCATGGCAAAAATTTGGAGGTGCAGCACCCAGCAGGATAAAAACACTCCCATCAAACTAAACAAACAACTCAGAGGACAAATAAAGTCTACCAAAGTCAAATTTGAGGGAAGTTTGACCTCACAGGTCAAGGACAACCACAAAGCATTCTTTAGCTATGTCCACAACCTCAAAGACAATACACAATTGTGTGCAGAGCTCATTGTAAATGAAGACACCTGTACTGAGCCGGAAGACATAGCAAATCTCTTGGCTAATAAATTCAGCACTAAATTTACCCCTCTCTCCCCTTCACTCTTCCCTCAGGAAATATCATCAAATATAACTCCCCCTGCTGTCACTAGGGGGAGTTATATTAGGGTCCTTAATGCTCTCTCTAAGATCAAGAACACTGCATCAATAGGCCCAGACAATATCTTAGAATGCCTTCTAAATAGCATGAAACATGACCTATTAGGGCCTCTGGAATTACTATTTAACTGCAGCCTCCAAACAGGTTTCATGCCTCATGAATGGAAAGAGGCAACTATCATCCCTCTGCACAAAGGTGGGCCATCTACAGACCCTGAAAACTACAGACCCATAAGTCTCACTAGTCTTATATGCAAAGTCATGGAAAGAATTATCATGGAGATGATCAACAGAGATATAGTAAACCTCCAGACACTGGACCCAACCCATTTTGATTTCGTCAAGGGCAGATCATGCCTACTCAAGCTGGTGGACTTCTTTGAGAAGGTCACCAAAGCAATGGATGAGGGCAGAATTGCTCACACTGCCTACCTTGACCTGGCCAAGGCATTTGACACAATACCCTACTTGGGTATTATTGACAAACTCAAGAGATTAGGTACAAACCCATAAGCCACCCAGTGGAGAGCCAACTGGCTCAGAGACAGGACCCTGGAAGTTAGAATTGGGGAGTCCATCTCTACAAAGAGGCCAGTCATAAGAGGAATCCCTCAGGGATCAGCTTTGGACTGCTCCTTTTCGACATTTACTTCTCAGAAGTCAAGGCCAATGTCAGTGGGTTCTGGCTGACTAAATTTGCAGATGACTGTAAATTAGGAGTTGTCTTTGAGTCTCACACTAACACAAATGTTCTCCAGGAGGGGCTGACATAGGCAAACAACTGGTGTCAGAATCAATGACTAAAACTAAATGCCAAGAAATGCATAATAGTATCCTTTGAAAAGTCATCCATCCCTGGTAACTATCATATTGATAACACGCCCCTTAGAGATAACCCAGCAGTCAAGGACTTAGAGACACACACATATAGTAATTTAGCCTTTGACCATCATGTGTCTATGGTGGTGAGGAAATCATTCTATATTCCACAACTTATAAACAAAGGTATGGCATCTAAGTCCAAGGAAGTCATTGTTCCACTGTATTCGGCATTCATCATACCTATCATTGAGTACTAACCAGGCATATCCAACAACTGGAACGTCCACAGAGTTTCCTCACTAAAAGAATACATGATTGCCTCAAGGCCCTATCCTTGTATTCTGTCTCCTACAAGCTTTTGAGGGGAGATCTATGCCTGGCATACATGGCATTGTCAGACCCCACTCTGATGGACCTCCTGCGTATCCACAAAACAAATATCACCAAAATTCCCATTCTAAAGACTTAAACCTTGCCTGTGATATAAACAGGACCTGCTAGAGAGATAGGTGTATATCCCAGAGATTACCCCATTTATGGAACAGGCTCCCCATCCATGTGAAGCAGAGTTCCTCCCTAACCCAATTCAAGTGCAACTTGGACAATTGGATGGGAAACCGGAAATTCATCCCTGGTTTGGCACCAATGTCTTTAATGGACACAAGTAACCTGTAAATGGTTCATCTCCCAAATCCCTGCTTACACTTATTGACGGTATCACAACTTGTCAGAGATTTGGGGTGCATGGCTAGGCTTAAAAAGGCCCTTGTCATCGTTAGCCTATTAAACACTTATGAATCTATGAAATTTGTTATTGTAAATATTGATTGCAATAAACTTGTTACCTCTGAGGTTTTCTCCCTGAGCCTTCAACGTAAAAGGGCACAAAGTGCCAAGTTGGACTTTCCCGGTAAACAAATGTCAATAAATAAACAACCATCTGACCATTACTAGTAGGACTAACTGCAATTAGAAACTAGTTATGTATATTACAGCAGCAAGATCAGCACATTGTTTATTTATTTGTTTATTTTATTTTCATTTACTGATCTGG
This sequence comes from Protopterus annectens, assembly GCF_019279795.1. Taxonomy (NCBI): domain Eukaryota; kingdom Metazoa; phylum Chordata; order Ceratodontiformes; family Protopteridae; genus Protopterus; species Protopterus annectens. Next base: position 610,892,431 of record NC_056730.1, on the reverse strand, counting down.
GAAATCTGACAGGGTGTAGAACTCCTTTTTAGCACAGTATACAAAGCAGATTATGACATGTAAGTTAAATGTTAATTTCAACATTGACAGTGCAGCATTAGAAAATTATACTCACAGCCTTGCCTCTCAACCTCTCAGTGCAAGATATATGAACAAGGCCAAAAATAATGGGGGGAGAAAGGTTCAAAAATAGGGACAGATTCTAAATATTGCTCCTATACACTTATGAAAGTTGTCAGAATAGTAGGTTTTGAGGTATTATGTATTATCTGAAAGATATGAAGTCAGGCTCAGAATGTTTTTCCATTATGAGTGTTATCTGGGGACTTCAATCTTCATTGATTTGCCTGAAAATAAATTTAATGAAGAACACACCAACATTATGAGGAAAAAATCTGGATATTCTGAGAAAATCTGGACAGTTAAAATTATACTCACAGCTTATTGCATTGCTCACAATACACAAAGGCATATATACTTTCATGCTAATGCAATCACAATATTATATTGAAATGAATCACATTATATGCAATAATTTGCAGTGAAACAGCTATAAACATGGTTATGCATGAGTTATTCATGCGAAAGTTAGACACATTATTCAGGTTGCATTAGGGTAATGTACCAATTAGGAGGCAGACTAGTAAGTAGAAAGTTATAGGTAAACAATGTTAGTTGTGGACAGTAGAGTCAAGAAGTGTTAGTCTACGAGTGGAGGTACAGCAGTATTTACAAGAGATGTCTACCAGAACCATAGTTGACACATCTCAGGCTCAGTGACATTTCCCAATCTGCCATTGCTTAATTCTAAACTGAGAAGCAAAAAAGAATTCATTCCCCAATCTGGTGCTCCTGACTTAAGGAGCTGGCCAGGTCCATGCCTACACCCTTCAATTCTAGGTTCAGGTGCAAAAAAAGTCCTATACTTCAGGACCAAATTTAAAAAAAGTACTTTCTACTTTTAAAAGTGTACCAAATTCCTTGCTCTAACTTATACAACACAAAAAGGGCTGAAGTGGTTCAGTCTTGATCACAAAAATGTTACTGCTATTACTTCCATACTAGCGTTCAAAAATGCCGGTATGGAAATGAAAGATGGTAACGCACTACTAACTGGTGTCTCTCAATTGGGCCCCCTATCACCTACTCAGAGCAGCTGCCCCCTTCTTACCACCCTAGCTATATCTCGGACTTACACTATATATACATATATATATATATATATATATATATATATATATATATATATATATATATATATATATATATATATATATATATATATATATATATATATCAAGATATATATATATATATATATAGATATATATATATAGATATATATATATAGATATATATATATAGATATATATATATATATATATGTATATATATATACGGGTCACCTTAATTTCACCGACAGTTCATTTCACTGACAACCAAGTCAGCAGGCCCCATTCATTGAAACTTCATTTCACTGACACTTCATTTCGTCGACAAAGATATAGGACCCATTCCCCAATGTAGAGGGACCCTGGAGTTAGAATAGATAGTAAGGGGGGTGTGGGGGCCACAGCCCCCCACATATCATAAACGTTTGACAATATACAGATGTATTCTTTCAAGTGCAACGAATAACTATTTCCAAAAAAAAATTATAGAACCCCAGTATGTGGGGGCTTTGTCCCCCAAACCCCCCATTGTGGGGGTGTGTGCCCCCCACAACCCCCTTACTATCTATTCTAACTCCAGGGTCGCTTTACAGTGGGGAATGGGCCATATATCACTGTCGACGAAATGGGGGTAAGTGAAATATATATATATATATATATATGTATGTATATATATATATATATATATATATATATATATATATATGTGTGTGTGTGTGTGTGTGTGTGTGTGTGTGTGTCAGTGTGTATATATATATATATATATATATATATATATATATATATATATATATATCTATATATATATACATATATATATATATATATATATATATATATATATATATATATATATATATATATATATACATATGAAGTTCAGTATTTCGTGACCATAAAGGAGGAACCTGTAAATACCGAACCTTCACAATCCCGAAACTACAAATCCCAAACACACAGCATACACCACACCACACATAAACCACAACACCCACACTACAAAACAAATAAACACACAAAACAAAACACCACACTTTCACATACTTACACCCCCCCTACTTATATACACTAACTGCAAGATCGCACAAACTGAACAATCACAGCCGACATTCCACAGTCCCTCGCACACACACACACACACACACACACACACACACACACACACACACACACACACACACACATCACACATAGACAAACACCAACACATCCAACAATTACACACTCATACGTTCACCTTCCTACCTTAACCCACACATACAACTTACAATCTCCCACTCAAAAACCCTTACAAAACACTCACTTACCTTAGATTCCACGTAAATCCATACACTATGCTGAACAACATCCAAACCAAACACAGCACGTCAAGTAACGTAAAGCCATAATCACAAATTCAAAATATTCGAATTCGCAATTATGCACTTTCGACATTTTAAAAATTCGCCTTTATGGTCGCGAAATACTGAAATTCGAGATTTCACTAGTTTGCGATTATAAAGGGCAACTTTATACATATATATATATATATATATATATATATATATATATATATATATATATATATGTATATAAAATCCAAAAGACTGGGATGAAAAACCCAACATCCAGGAAGACTGACCGCTTGCAACACCAACAAAATACTAGTGGTAAGTAACCAATCGCCCAACCTGCAAACACACTAACACCGAAGCATAAAAACACCCAACCATGTGCAGCCCCCACTCTTCCTATGTGGGGGGCTGCACCCCAATCACCCCCCTAAGTAAATATGCCAACTTCGAGATCGCATTACTGCAGAGGTAAGGGGCAAAGGTCAGCATGCTGGCCAAATGGTCACTTACCATTAGTAATTTGTCAATGTTCCAGATGGTCGGTCTTCCTGGATGTCGGGATTTTCATCTGAGTCTTTTGTGTTTCAGTTAAGAGGGTTTTTGGGTTTCTAAAGGGGACCCCCAGATATATATATATATATATATATATATATATATATATATATATATATACACACACACACACACACACACACACACACACACACACACACACACACACACACACACACTCACACACCCAGACACACACACACACACACATATCTATATATATATATATATATATATATATATATATATATATATATATATATATATATATATATATATACATACATATATACAGTGGATATAAAAGGTGTACACACCCCTGTTAAAATGCCAGGTTTTTGTGGTATAAAAAAATGGGACCACAATAAATAATTTCAAAACTTTTCCCACCTTTAATTTGTCCTATAACCTGTACAATTCAATTGAAAAGAAACAAATCTGTTAGGGGAAAAATATAAAAAAATAAAAAAAAGTACAATAAGCTGGTTGCATAAGTGTGCACACCCTTAAACTAATACTTTGTTGAAGCGCCTTTTGATTTAATTACAACATACAGTCTTCTTGGGTAGGAGTCTATGAGCACGGCACATCTTGACTTGGCAATATTTGTCCACTCTTCCTTGCAAATGCACTCCAAATCTGTCAGATTGCAAGGGCATCTCTTGTGCACAGCCCTCTTCAGGTCAACCCACAGACTTTCTGTTGGATTTAGATCTGGGCTCTGGCTGGACCATTCCAAAACTTTAATTTTCATCTGGTGAAGCCATTCTTTTGTTGATATGAATGTATGCTTGGGGTCATTGCCGTGTTGAAAGGTGAAATTCCTCTTCATTTTCAGCTTTCTAGCAGATGCCTGAAGGTTTTGGGCCAAAAGTGATTGGTATTTGGAACTGTTCATAATTCCCACTACCTTGACTAAAGCCTTAGTTCGAGCTGAAGAAAAGCAACCCCAAAGCATGATACTGCCACCACCATGCTTCACCACGGGGATGGTGTCCTTTTGGTGATGCAAAGTGCTGTTTTTGCACCCAATGTACCTTTTGGAATTGTGGCCAAAAAGTTCAACCTTGGTCTAATTATACCATAACACATTTTCCCACATTCTTTTTGGAGACTTGATGTATTGTTTTGCAAATTTTAGCTGAGCCTGAATGTTTTTCTGTGTAAGGAAAGGCTTCCGTCTTGTAACCCTACCTCATAGTCCAGATATGTGGAGAATATGGGAGATTGTTGTCACATGTAACACACAACCCGTACTTGGCAGAAATTCCTGTAGCTCCTGAAGCTGTAGTCTTGCTGTAGGTCTCTTGGCAGCCTCCCTGACCAGTTTTCATCTTGACTTTTTATCAATTTTAGAGGGTCATCCAGTTCTTTGCAACGTCACTGTTGTCCCATATTTTGTCCACTTTTTGATGACTGTATCCACTGTGTTCCATGGTATATATAATGCTATGGAATGTTTTTTGTACCCTTCTCCTGACTGATAACGTTCAACAATGAGATCCCTTTGATGCCTTGTAAGCTATTTGCGAACCATGCCTTTTGGTGTATAAATGTCGGGAAAATCCTTCTAGGACAGCTGAACTTTATTTGGGGTTAATCAGAGTCTCTTTAATTGATGGCAGGTATGTACTCAAGAAGACTGACTGTTGTAATTAAATCAAAAGGTGCTTCAACAAAGTATTAGTTTAAGGGTATGCACACGTATGCAACCAGTTTATTGTATGTTTTTTATTTTTCATATTTTTTCCCCTAACAGATTTGTTTATTTTTCAATTAAATTGTACAAGCTATAGGCCACATTAAAAGGTGGGAAAAGTTTTGAAATGATTTATTGTGGTCTCATTTTTTTATATCACAACAAAATGGCATTTTAACAGGGGTGTGTGCACTTTTTTATATCCACTGTGTATATATATATATATATATATATATATATATATATATATATATATATATGTATGTATGTAGGTTCATAGTTTCATAGGTAGGTACTAGGCTATCTGCCAGGAGGCATTTATAAGCCTAGCTGGAATGTGTTGGCTTTCATAGCCCCCTTAGATTAGTTCCCTGTGCCTCTGTCCAGCAGAGCCATTGAAGTGATCCCTGGGGTAAAATTTCTGTTTCCCATCCACTCGTCAAGGTTTTTCTTGAAGAGGGTTAGCGAAGACCTCTGCCTAATGTAGATTGGAATCTTGTTCCAGAGCATGGGAAGTCTCTGGGACAGGAATCTATCCCTCCAGCACATCCTATTTATTGTTGTGGTGAGTTTTAGATCCCTGGAGCATGTGGCTCGAGGGGATATGTTTTTCTTTAGGTGGAGCATGTCTATCAATTCTGGGTTGGACATGGCCTTGTATGTCAGGCAGAGATCACCTCTGAGTAGGCGGTATGCAACTGAGTACAGCTGGAGTTTCTTCAGTCGAGCTGCATAAGGCATCTGTTTGAGGCCAGTGATCCTCAGTGAGGTACTTCTGTGGTCTTTCTAGTTGTTGCAGGTGTCTTGTAAGGTACATCCCAAATGGGGAATTGTACTCTATGATGGGTCTGATGAGTGATGAGTAGAGGGGCCCAATGACCTCTTTTTATCTGGATGCAAACCCTTTTGTGATTAGGTGGGCCACATAGAAGGATTTTCTAACCACTTTGGCAATGTGATTATCAAAGGAGAGGTTACTGTCTACTTAGGTCCCCAGATCCCTTATTACGTCTTCCGTATTTAGGGGGCTACCACTTATGTGGTAGTTTGGGGGTATTTTGTTTTTTTTCAAAAAGGATGACTATGTACTTTTTGGTATTTAGCTTGAGGCCATGGTTTTGACACCAGGTATCTGTCTCAGTGAGACCCTTTTAGAGGATGTCTGTGTCAGCCGGAGAGTCAATTATAGCCCCTAGTTTGCAGTCGTCTGTGAACTTGGTCAGCCATAGTCCTCCTGTTCTTGCCTGTACCTCTGAGAAGTATATGCTGAACAGGAAGGGTCCTAGGACTGAGCCCTGGGGAACACCATTTGTAAATGGTTTAGAGTCAGACCTAGCTCCCGCAACTCTTACCATGTGGGTTCTGTCTGTGAGCCAGCTGGCAACCCATCTCGTGACGTAGGGGTTTATGTTCAGGCTGGTGAGCTTGTCTATCATACCTGAGTAGGGAATGGTGTCGAAGGCTTTTGTGAGGTCTAGGTAGGCTGTGTGGACCACCTTTCCCTCATCTATAGCCTTGGTAACTGTCTTAAAGAAGTCCACCAGGTTTAGGAGGCATGATCTGCCCTTACCAAAGCCGAACTGGGTAGGGTCCAGTGTTTGGAGGTTCCCAATGTCTCTGTTAATGAGATCCAATATATTGTGCTCCATAGCTTTGCAGACCAAGCTAGTCAGGCTTATAGGGTGATAGTTCCCAGGGTCCGTTGTGGCTCCACCTTTGTGGAGCAGAATAAGTGATGCTGTGCATCACTCTGTGGGCATGTAGCCTGTGGAGAGGCTGAATTTAAACAGGGTGTTTAGGTGAGGGTTATTTCATCTTTGAGCTCGTGTACTACGCAGCCTGGGACACCGTTCGGTCCCATTGATGCTGTGTTTTTGGCTTTGGAGAGGGCTGTTTTAACCTGAGTGTCTGTGATTTCAAGGCCACTACATTCTTCTGGTATAGTTATGGGCCCTTTTGGGGGTGAGAGGGGGGTGATGTTTGCACTGAACCTGTCTGAAAGGATGTTGGCTATATCGGTCGGTTCAGTGTATTTTGTGTCATTCGGCACCAACTCCGAGCAGATCTGAGAATTGCCACTTAGATTCTTGATATAGCTAAATAATGCCTTGTAGTTATCTTTGGAGTCCATGGCAATTTTTCTTTCGAAGCTAGCCTTGGATGATTTGATGAGGGAACGTAGTTTCTTGCTGATACTGATCAGGGATGTCTTCTCTTCTTGGGATTTTACTCATTTCTGTACTAGTTTCCTCCTTCTATTGTACAGCTTGTTTATGGCAGGTGTCCACCAGACTGGTTTTCTTTTCTTGGAGGAGTGAGTCTTGGTTTTGTTTGGGATAGCACGATCCATGCATTCTTGTAGGTGCCCGTAGAGTGCATTAGTAAAGGATTTTGCAGCTTGGACAGCGTTATCCTTTAGCATGGGGGCTTTGAAACTTCCCACCTCGGTCTTAAGTAACATGAAGTTTGCTTTTGAAAAGTTTTTCACGGTGGTTTCTTTGACCGGGAGTGGTGGTGGAATCTGGATATCCAGAGTGATTAGTTTATGGTCAAATCTAACCAGTGAGGGGTTGACCTCCGGTGTGGAACACCGGTCGCCCATGTTGTTGATGACCAGGTCCAATATGTCATCTCTGGTGGGGGTGTTGTCCAGCTGATCCAGGGCGTTTGAGTTTATAAATTCTAGGAAATGTTGGGCAAGGGAGTTTGTACATGAGTAGTTCCCCCAGTTAATTTTTGGGTAATTGAAATCCCCCAATATCAGGGTGTTTGGTAGGACCTTTATGTTTCCCAGTGTTTCCAGGAATGTGAAGTGGGGGTCCTAGGACATGGTGGGTGATCTGCAGCAAGTTATAATTTGAACAGCAGTTTTGCCCATTGTTAGTTGCACGTGGATGATCTCTGAAACATCGTCCTGTGCCACTAACCTGGAGGTGTGGGTATGCTTGATCAATATGGATACTCCCCTGCCTTTTGTATTTCGGTCCAGGTTTTGTGGCCGAAATGTATGGTATGAGTTGTAGCCTGGTAGTGCTGGGGGGCTCTCTGGAGCCTTAAACCAGGTTTCTGTTACTGCACATATATCGATTTTCACCATACTGAGGAGTGCTTCGAGTGCGTGCATTTTCAGGTTTAGACTTCTGGCATTGAGTAGCACTACCCTCAGTTTTCTGTTACTTGTGCTATTTACGGCGGGGGGTTTGTCTTTTGAGCTTTGCCTAAAAAAGGCACTATGGGGGTGGCAAGAGCTTTGGCCAGTATTCGAAAGCCTAAGGGTGACATGTGCAAGTGGTCTCTAGCAAAGCAGCGTGGCTTGTCGAGCATGTCATCCCAGGCTGACAGACACTGGATCCTCTTTAAATGACACCAGAAGCTTAGCCAATTGTTGAAATTGATAATTTTTTTCTCTATACTGTGTATCATTCTTGGTGAGGGCAGGATGCTACTCAGGGTCAGGGTCATACCGGCCTGGGCTACTTGATCAGAGAGCTCCTCCATGTCTCTTTTCATGTAGTCCAAGGGGGTATGGCTCAGGTCATTCACACCAACATGGACAATGACAGAGTCATATTTGTACTTGTTCTGGAGTGACCTGAGTGCTTGTGTTGTGTGGCAGATACTGCCAAATGACAGGCAGCTAACAGTAACCTTCTCCTTTTTCAGCGTAGTGAGTGGGACGTCAGTGTGCCTGACTATAGAGTCACCTATTACTAGTGTGTTGGGTATGTTATTTTGCCTTAAGGGCTGTGATTGCGTGGCACACTGGTTTTGTGAAGTATGTGTTTCATGGTTTGTGTTGGGGGGTGGAGGTTGCTTGGATGTCTGCTTTGGAGGTCTCTATTGCTTTTGCAGATTTTTATTTAGAGCCTCTGAGTATGTTTTCGTGTATTTATGTGTGTTTTTTGCCAGTGCTGGTTTCATAGGTCTATGTGAGACTGGTGGTGTGATGCAAGTAATTCCCTTTTCCTCTTGACTGCCTGGTCCAGTCTTGGGTTGAGCGAGCTTAGCCTCCAATTTGGCAGTATAATTGCATCTTTCGCATGTATTAGTGTTTGGTGGAAGGAGGAGAGGGTTGTCTGTGTACATGAGGCAATTGTAACATTGCCTCAAAATGCCCAGATTCACCAGATGGAC